>NW_015622839.1:30556-31240 GCF_000835515.1 Exophiala oligosperma
TGGCACGGACAGCAAGACGACTTTATGGCTTTGGTCTTCGAATTGCTCGGGCCAAATTTGGAAGACTTATTCCGATATTGTGGCGACCAGTTCTCGTTGAAGACGACACTGATGCTTGCCGACCAACTCCTTCGTCGCTTCGAGAGTCTTCATTCCCACGATTACCTGCACCGGGACGTCAAGCCTGAAAACTTCATGCTGGGTATGGGTGAAGCAGGGAACATCATCTACATGACCGATTTAGGTCTTGCCATCTACCGCCATCCAGACCGGTGGAAGTCGAGCAGCCCCCCTCGCCGTAATGTGACAGCGCGTCCTCCTCAACTGTTAGGCACATGCAGATATGCAAGCATCAACGGGCATTTAGGCATCGGTAAGAAAATATGTCAATTGTGTTCAATTTTGTTCAAGCATGCGAGAAAAGCCCGCTGACCGTCCTGCAGCACAATCCCGGCGCGACGACTTGGAAGCACTCGGATATATGCTAATATATTTCATCCGTGGAAGACTTCCTTGGCAAGGTCTCAAAGCGAAGCGGGATGCCAAACACCTGCTGGTTTTGGAGAAAAAGCAGGCGATCAGTGCGAGCGAACTCTGCGCAGGTCTACCAACCGAATTTGAAGAGTACATGAATTATGTACGCAACTTGCGATACGAAGATCGGCCGGACTATCGGCACCTGCG
>NW_015622839.1:36725-37419 GCF_000835515.1 Exophiala oligosperma
TTATCGATGCAGCACTTCGCATCCAGTCAATGGATTTGTTACATGTCTGCGTCGGATAGAGGTTGACACGATTTCAAGCTGCAGGCGCTAAAGAATGGTTGATTGGATCAGAGGCTGTAAACCGCCTTAGCGTGTCGGGGCCGAGTCTGCCCGCATCTAGGCAACCGTGGACGACACCGAGGCCCGTGGGGAAAGTGTAGCGAGTGGCCGAAGATTATATCACCATGATAGGATGTCGACGATGGACGACTGTAACGACCACAGCATGGACAGCTTTGTGCAGCGGGTTCAAAATATAGCAATCGGCGGCAAGTACCACCTGGTGCGAAAACTAGGATCTGGTTCCTTTGGCAATGTCTATCTGGGTATGGCCACACCCCTGATGCCCCAGGGATTAAAATGAAATCTCACGTTGAACAGGGCGAGACGCTGAGACCGGCAACGAAGTCGCCATGAAACTCGAACATCACAGCGTGGCGCCGTCTCTACTTCAAGAAGAAGCACGAATCTATCAATCTCTAGCGCAAGAGGCCGGCTTTCCTCAGGTGTACTGGCACGGACAGCAAGACGACTTTATGGCTTTGGTCTTCGAATTGCTCGGGCCAAATTTGGAAGACTTATTCCGATATTGTGGCGACCAGTTCTCGTTGAAGACGACACTGATGCTTGCCGACCAACTCCTTCGTCGCTTCGA
>NW_015622839.1:40867-104769 GCF_000835515.1 Exophiala oligosperma
TAATGGTTGGATGGTTAGGTTGTGTAACTCCGTACATCGAGAGCCTTCACAGTTTGCGCCTTACTGGTCCATTAAATGCCTCACCGGTTGGGAGGCTGGTCAGAATCTACTCAACTGCTGTGGAACGACAGAACATCGACACTAATCTTAAGGTACTGTAGCTGCTGGGCGAACCATCACCATTTTCCCCCGAGAGCGCAAGTGATTCAGTGGTTGGCATCCGTCGACTAGGGACACTCAAACAGTTCTGCCTAAGAAAACTGGCATTAAATGCCTCACCGGTTGAGCTTTGTCGATCGTCTGTGCGATGACCGTTATGGCGACCGCTCCGAGGCAGCGGCGGACACGCAGATGGTAACAGTGCCAGAATTTCCCCTGAGTTTCGGCATCGGGAGACTCGTCATGGACCATGTCAGCACCGCCAGAATGGGTCATCAAACGGGGAAGATATAATTTTCTCCCTTCCAACGCAGGTGCCTTTCTTGCAACAATCGTTGATGTGATGCACCCCTTCCTTGACCGGACCACATTCCTTGAGATGGTCCTTGAACGTTGACATGATGTAGTCGCGTCTAGCATGGTTCGGCCACCGCTGATTTTGCTCGCACCCAACGCAATGGAACCCCCATTCATCCCTCCCGTTTTGCCTGTTCAGCCAAGGCACCCGCATCATTGCCATGTAACGAAGCGGCTCCAAGGCGTGTCCGCTACACTCCCCGGTGCTCCAGGACACGGTCTCCGCTATGTGGGAGAAAATTTCATATCTATCGCTGCTGGTGTCTTCGTCCGTATCGTCAAGGGTGCTGATACTTTCGTTGTCAGTTTCATCACCCACGTCATTGGCATCCTCAATCTGTGCTGGGTCATGGCATAGAGAGAACTGTGCCATTCTCCTTTGTCGTTCTTCCCTCCTTGTCAGGACCTTCTCTTTATAAGCGTTCCGTTTCCTGATCTTAGTCACTTTCTGGGCAATCTTGTTGCGGACCTTCACTACCCTCTCTGCCGCCAATTGCTTCTCGCGTTTTTCGATTTCTTTCTCGAATTGTGCCCAGAGGTTGGAGTCTACGTTCGCCACGTACTCCTTCATGGCTTGAAGCGAGCCATGGCGAGCGACCCCTGCACGGTACGCAGACTGGCGGTCTATCAAAGACAGATAGCCCTGCCTGTTCCTGTAGAAGGATTCATTCTCGTAGTAGCCGGGGTAGCCTTGACAACGAGGCAAAGTGCGCAGGATTCCCGGAGTAAGGCCGTACGTTCTCAAAGCGTCAATCTCTCGTAGTGGCCAATATCGGTCTTGCTCCGTGAAGCACCGACAACAAACCCGCTGAAAAGTCAAAAGATAAATGTATCCGCCATAGTCGCCACAGTCCTCACACTTGCTGGTGCAGAGCTTTTCAAAGAGGACTTGAACGGTGATCATATGGCTTGTTTTGATGGCGCGCAGCCCGCGTAGGGTATCATGCGCTTGCGAGTTCATGACGTGAAATTCCGGATGCGCATTGACGATCTCGAAAGCCCGCCTGTTCACTCTTTTGAACCGGTCAAGAGTAGATATGTCAAGTGACGAGATAATAGAATTCAGGAGCTCAATGGGGAGCCGATTGAGTGCTCCGAGACCTGCACTAGGAGGGTCGGTCTTCGCCCGATAAGTCACACGGATTTCGCGGTCTCCGATAATATACGGGATGTTTCGATCGAGGGTCCTGAAGCCCGAATCTGAAGGTCTCCAACCAAAGTAGGCTGAATCGGCGAGCTGCTGCCACTCCGCCTTCTGCGATGGTGTTAGTCTTATTGTGCTCGCTCCTGGGTCGAAATCGTCAGGTTGCGCGCAAAGCCAGAGATAGAGTGAATTCTTGTACGGCACCGACATCTTACAGTACTGTACCCTGTAAGGACGAGGTGAAAAGGGATGTTCAGCAGTATTTACGTGGATGGACCACAGAAGAGGGGTCTTCGCCATCGATGATTCCTGCGCAATGGTTGGCTCTCTAGGCGACCCTCCAGTTTCGCAAGCGGCAGGCATGAGGAAAATCGGGCAACGCATGCCTAGACGTTGTCAATCATCGAGAGCCAATCGTCGCTTTTACGAGGAGTGGGTGCAGGTGGATCCAGCTCTGGTTCAATGTGCTGGAATACCGAAAGGTCGAAGATGGCTGGAGCGGACCCTAGCACAGCCCCTGACGGAGAGCTACGGTGACGGGGCCAATTGGAGCAAGGTCTCCGAACACTACTTAATGCCAGCCAACGATTTGCCCAACGGATGCTTTCTGCTTCGCTGTCGTGTTTCACAAAATGACTGGCTTCTCGATGATGGACCGGTTATACAAGAGGATTCAGATAGGGAATGATTGGTCCTTAATGCAGACGGCATCGGTCGGAAAATCATTGGCCGGTAGCAACCCAATTGAAAGCCAGAAGAGTTGGGTGATACGTAGAGAGTACTTTGTACTCTACTGCCACTCGACAAAGAGGCGCCGGGGGCAGGTCCAAACCGCAAGCGCAAGTCCTTGAGCGACGCGAGAGCTCTCCAGTGGATGCACCTCAGTCCTTCGCCAGCGCATCTACGTCTCCTGGGGAGCAATCGTTATTTCTGTATCTGTAGATACCCGTCGGTCTACATGATAGGTCTCGCGATGGTTCATGGAAAACTGCCCTGGCAAGGTCTCAAGTCGAAACTTGATACCAAAACGCACGGTTTCATGCTTCTGGGCGCTAAAAATGATTCGCTGGTCTGGAAGGTTTCCCAAAATTGATTTTATTGTCAGGCCGTGTTCTGGGGCCTGCATGAGGTGGCTAGGCGGCCTGAAGATTAAACACACCGTGGAGATCGATCTCGACGGAAGACCAAGACAACAGTTCAAGATATAGCCATCGGCGGGAGACATCATCAAGTACTTCAAGTCACGTGATCTGTGTGCATTCTGGTGCAAGCTGCATCAACCGAAAGCTGTTGCAAAGACAATCTCAAAATACATACACTTCCCCTTGTCAAGACACCCGGGAACGTTCTAGACATTGGTACTGGTACAGGGAACTGGAGAATGAAGAAAGGTTCGGTTCGGGATGCATCTTCATCGACGAGGGCCCCTCCGCTTTGAAACGCCTTGCGGTTTCGATGGATGCCTGCCTTTGAGGCGCTCACTACTCTTCGTGGCTGCATTTATATTCTGTTCCATTTGTCGTTTCACTTGTGACAGCTCATGCGCCTCTCCACCCATAATCCTTGCAGTTTTAGATAGTGCATCATAATCTTGTAGGCCTTTTATTCTTTCTGCGATTCGAGCGCTGCGACGAGTGGGCTTGAGTGGTGACGTACTTGGGCATGGCCGTAGCCGCGATTTTCTGTTGTCATCATGATCTCCTTGCTGAGCTGAAGCAACCGTCGGCACGGGAGATTCGTGAAGTGGTGTTGTGATCGTTGCACGTAAGCTGGAAGACCCCACTCTAGCTTTCAAGGATTTGGAGACCTTCGATGAAGCGTTTGGACTGAGGACAGACCATCTTTGTTTTTTTTTTCTTTGTCGGAGCTGAGGCCGCTCTTTCTGCCTCTGCGGATCTTCTTTTCGTGTGATGGTTTGAGGAACGGCATCCAGGGTATTATTGGTGAACAACCCGCATTCGGCTGCGATAGCTGGATGCTGGTCGTCGATCCACTTCAGGAATACTTTCCATCTCTTCACATCGAGCCCCGCTCCTCTCAACTCACCCTTTGATATAACCATGGACTCCTCGGCTAGGTGCAGGTCATACCCATCACGGAGTCTTCTCATTTCCTCAGTACCGGATACTTGCTTTAAATTGTCCCTCGCAGAAGCGAGTTCCTGGTGCGCCACCCTCATCAACTCTGCCTTTGTCTTTGAGCTGCTTTGTTTTGCTGCTCGTAACGCCTCCTGGGCTAACTCCACTCTAGATTTCGCTTCAGTTACTTCCTGCTTTGAAGCCTGGATATCATCAAATCGGCTATACAGAACCTGAGTATCAGTGATGACATCGGTCAGTCGCGCTTGGGCTTCTTCAAACTTCCTCTGATACATTGATAGGTCCTGCTCCGCCGGCGCAACCCGTTTCTCATAATGTTTGAGCCTCCGATAGTAGAACGCCCGAAACTCATTCCAGTCTTCCAGTCGGTTCTGTTGGTGTCGGTCCTCGAGCACTCGGAGGTCGTATTTCCATCCCGCGTCTGTTTGACTCTCACAGACGGAGTCTTGATACTCTCGAAACCTGTTTCGTGGGACGTAATAACTCCTCTTCTTGTCTTGCATTTCTCGGAATTCCCGCCATTCGATAAGTTGATAGCGAAATTCCTGGTAATACCCGGCGCCTCTAAAATGCCAAAACCAGAGGATATCCTTGTACGACTCATACTTGTCGGGGTTGTCTATCACATCATATCCCAGGGTCATAGGGTGGGACGGCCGCCCCCCTTCGGCGACCAAAGCATGATAGGCCTCCTCTTCTTCTTTCCACCCCCCTTCTCTATCTTTCTCCGTATCGATGGTTGAACTTGAGGACGAGCGGTAACGCGTTAGAGGGAAGGCGGGTGATTCTCTCGTAGGAATGCGGCTTTGTTCGTGGTTTAGAGTCAAATCTTTCAATCAAGAGAGGAAGTCGCTCGTACCCTAATCGTGCCCCAAGTTCATCTGCATCCACCGCCCGCGACCGATCTTTTTCATCACGCTGATGGCGCTCATTGACAATTTTCCTAGAATAAATGATCCCTTGTCAATACCAGCATCTAATACCGCAAACATAAGAAGAAAGGGTTATCACCGGAAATGTGCCGCATGTTCCTCAGTCCAGTTCTCTGGGTCTTTAAGGTCGAAAAGATCCTCATCTCCAATATCGTCGACATTTAGACGTAGGAGTTCGTCTGCATATACTGTAATTGTCATGATGAAGGAGAATAAAAGTCGGTGGGATGGTTCAGTAATGAGAGAAAACCATCGAGGGGTGGGTTGCAGGTTGATGTAGCTGCAGCCACGTGACCGCAGTTTCAAGATGTGTGCTGAGCGTGGAAGTGATAGGGTCTTAGTTATTCTGGAAAGAGCGCGCTAAATAGTAGCGCCGGCGCCAACCTGCGGGATCGTCGATCTGGGGCCGTCAAGGCCCTTCACCTCCAGGTAAGATAACCGCATAAAGAACAAGAGCGCCGCCATGATTTTGGAGCATGGTTCCTTTCATCCTGTAACCTCAGACAAAATGGATGACCCCAATACTATTTTGACATTGACTCCTGATGATAAATGGGGACTGGCGATTGATTCATTCCGCTTACCACACAACGCAGACCGATATGTGAAGCCGTCTCCTATTAGCCGTGGGCCCACGCCTAGCGAATACGCCGAAGACGAAACTCCAGCGAACGAACTGGATTATTTTCACCGTATCCAACTGAGATTTGACCAGGAGACCAAAGTGAAAGGTCGTGTCATATTTGGAAATGATCCCGATCAGTGTGATGTCCTTCTCGAGTCGAGCAGACCGCGCTTTTATATCTCTTTCGACAGCGAACAACGGCCCGCTATCTGGGATTATTCTAACAATGGTCTCACTGTCAGCTATGACGATGAGGCGAAAGATGAACTTCGCCATCACTTCAAATGGATCTTCTTTTCCTGGTACCAAACAATCAGAGTGAAGATACCACTGCGAAACAACCGGGAACTGGGCTTTAACGTCCACCTCCCTCGACATTATAAGACAAATCAGGAAGATTATAAGAAAACTGCAAAGAGATTTACGGACGGTGCTCCTCCATCGCACGAAGTAGATTTCTATAATCTAGCCCTCGGCAGTCCAGGTGACTCGTTCGCGCCGAGCGAATCGCTCAGTCCAAGCAGACGACCAGTTTACTTGAAGCATGAAGAATTAGGCCACGGCGCTTACGGACGAGTCAGAAGGGTCCTGAACGCTACTACCGGATTGGAATGCGCTGGAAAGGAGTTTTTCTATCCGTCAGGCTGGCAGCGTGAAATTGAAATCATGAAAACGCTTCGACACGTATGATAAGATCCTTCCCGATTATTGATTATTGTTTTGACTGACTCTCTCGAAAGGACAATATAGTTGGGTTAATCGACTTCAAGACGCATCCAAAACCACTGATGGTGACGGAATATCTGCCGCTGGGAAATCTAAGCCGGCAAAACTCGATCAGTCCGATTGCAGTGGAAGAATGGGTGACTCTTCTACACCAGTGCTTGAAAGCTCTTGAATATCTCCACGCCCGCAATGTAACGCATCGAGATTTGAAACCTGAGAACATCCTCGTAAAATCCAGGACACCGTTCTTGGTTCGAGTCGGCGACTTTGGTCTCGCAAAAAAAGATATCGACTTGAGAACACGGTGCGGGAATTATCGATATTCGCCCCCTGAAGTTTATTCAAATCGGCCTTATACGTGCGTAGTCGATATCTGGCAGTTAGGTGTGATTGTCTTGGAAGGCCTCTATGGGCTCCCCGAGGTCCCTCGCGATGCACCACCAAAAGACGTGAAAGAGCGTCGCAAAACTCAACGGCAAGCTTTCACCTGGTGCTCTAGCATCGTCGAGGCGGCAGAGGACTGGGAGTCGGATCCCATGATCGACTTTCTTAAAAGCCACATGCTCAAATGGGAGCCTACAGACCGCCAGTCAGCAGCAGAGTGTCTGAGCATGGCGTACGACATTGGCCTGTTCGAAGAGATTCCCTTGCGGACAGGAAGCCTCACGCCACGACGAGAACCGGCCCAAGTGCATGATGACATTGATGCAGAAGATGCGTCGACCATCAAGGAGCCCTTCGGAAAGATTGGTGGCACAGCAGCGAGCCACGAGGGGCACACATCGCAACCCGAGAATGGCCCACCTAGCCCGGGAGAAAGACATAGCGACCGATCTGTGAAACGCAGACGGACCACCAACGATTTCGATCCCAGCCTGAGTTTTCCAAGCTGGTCGTTTAATCTAGGGGACGTTTCCCAGATAACACCAGACGAGAGCTTGAAGGCATTGTTGGACAGCGCAGACAATGGTGCAAAACAGGCAGAATCAATCCAGGGCTCCATTCAAAGCGATTGTTCTGACAACCCTCCTATCGCACCACCTCTGGAGAAGCATGAGCAGTTTGTTGTACAGAACTCGGGCAGGCACCGGGGCATTTTACATGTACCAGATGCTCGACTCAACTTTACCATGGATACGTCCGCGACGGGTCCTTGGATTGACCTTCCGACAGCACGCGGACTATGTGCTATGGCCAATCTTGACGATGACTTTCGGCCGCTTTTGTCTTTTGGAGAAGCTCAAGAAGGTCAAAGAGCGCAGAAAACTCCCATATTATCTGATCCGCTCCAGATGGAACAGCGAGAGAAAATCCCGAGCTACACAAAGCTTATCTTTGAAGACCGTACAATTCTGATTCGAGATCAGGATTTATGGATAAACGCAAGCCAAGTTTTTCGAGCAGCAGGGTTTGATGAACCCCCATTTAGTTGGCAAAATCAGAAGTTCAACTATGACGTGGTGGATTCATTGGGCGTGTTCGTCGAGTCCGACGTCGCCATTAATTTGTGTAACCTTTATTCACTTCAAGCCCTCGGAGCAATCTTGCACGAAAGAACGCGAGTGATGAAAGTGACGCATACTCGACAGAGTCAACACTTTCATTTTCTCGAATGCGACAATGATGTAGTGGCAGTCAGACGGAGAGACTTCAGTGTCAACCTTACCCATATCTTAAAAGCATCGTCAGCGCATCCCTCTCATAGGGACACCTTGCAGAGATTCAAGCGGAGATTACCTTCTATCGAGGTTGTAAGGGGTGATCCTAAGATTCAAGGATCCTATGCACATATTTCTTTGGCGGTGAATCTCTCTTGCCTGCTTGGCTTGACCTTAATCACCAAGGCCCTGCTTGAATTGATTTCTACTCGAGACGCACAAGGTAAAAAAGTTTTCGGTGACGATAGACTATGTCCGGACGAAGGTCCTTCGAATACAGCACAACCTGGGAACGTATCAAGAGATGGACCGAGACAAGATGGACTCTTTGAGTGTGATGGCGATTTTGGCCCGGAGATGAACTTCTCTGAAATCGACAGGCAGTTACAACTTTCCCGGCCGTCGTTCAGATTTATGACGCCTACACCACCCTCACAGACGTCGCCACTCCGTATGAGTAATTTGCAAGCTGTTAAAGGGATGACAACGACATTGGAGTGTGACAACCAGATAGACCTGTCATCTATCCAATTTCCATTCGACCTTTCTTGTCTCAAACCGACAGAATCGAGAGAGCTCTCCGAACATAAATCAGGTGCAAGATCACCGTGCTTAGATCGTGGAGTCAGGGGTTCGAGTGTGCAGACCATGACACGCCGGAAACAAGGTCAGTCAAAACGAGTACTATTCTAAATTCCGGGGCTGTTATGACCAAACTACAGATACATCTATCAAGATCGCAAGTCTCCCCCAACAGGCACGATGAATACCCAAAAGACATTACAGGTCTTTCAGGAGCGACGGACAAACAGAGATACTTGTAATGGTCTGGAGGTTACCGAAGCCCCCGTCCGACGACGCCACAAACCAAGGTAAGTCGTATCTCGTCCTCGACATTAATTTTACTGACACAAATTTCCAGCATTGAAGATGTCTCAATTCTTCGAGAAGCTTACCAAAAATATCGAAATCGAAGTGCGACTGAAGAGGAGCTTCAAGGTATCGCGGAGCGAACACAAATGACAATTCCCCAAGTTCGGGTAAGGCGTCCTCATGTGAAAAATGACAGGAGCTAAAACTGGTGTAGCGGTGGATTGAGAATCGAAGACAAGAAGACCGATGTAAAATGAAGGGTATGTTTTGACTCGATAGTGATAGCAATTCCTGATTTACCGTTTGATTGCTGAAACCCTCTCTCATTCAGTCAGTTATGACACTTCATGTGGGCTAACTGACGCTGGCGTATTCGTGACTGTACTGTAACAATCATCGGCGAGACTACGAGTAAGACATCGTCGTCATTGTGTGATCCACTACCTCGTAGCTCGTGGCCTGCATAAATATCCGTTTGAATGGCCTGGAGTTCTCTTTCTCTCAGTCATGCGTGAATTGGAACATCCCCAAGAGAGATTTGGAGAGAGATTGCTGGGTTTGCCGGATATCGAAGGCAGAATTTTCGTCGTCAGGAATGGGTGATCTAGAATGTATACCAACTGGCTGATCGTCACCCAGTATATTAGGGTTGTCTAGGAGAATGTGTGAACACACATGGAACATACAGAGCATTGAATAAGCCCATTACTCTTGTGCACAATGCACTGACTCTCTTCCAGCCCCCGTTTTCTGCGTTGCTGCTTCCTCGCTGCCGTCCGCTGTAACTCGGCTGGGAGGGCGACGGCGAGGCAGAGTGGGACTCTTTGAAAGATGTTGTTGGTTGCCGCTGGATTGAGCTGAAGATGCCCTGACTCCTCCTATTTCGTGCTCTTTCAGAGAGTGGTTTGTGTACCAGTACGCACGCCGTGATCGGATTTGTCTGCCGTGGCTCGGCGTAAGTGACTAAGATGCCCTGTAGTCTCGTGGGAGACCGCCCAACTGATATCGCCAATCTCATCAACGTTGGAAACTCAACCATAGTATAACACCCTCGAGGTTTTTGTCTGCTCCATAGTATTGGACAACGGCTAAGGACACGAAGTTTCCTCGCACTCGTCTATCAACTGTAGGCTATCCTACACAAAAATATTCCAGAGCCATCACCCAACCATTTCGCCGAAGCTAGGGTAAAAATGAAGCAAGTCTGCTATCTCATGAGAACATCTCCCACCGGATACTCGCTGGCAGAGAACGGGACAGAACGGCAGCTTCAGTAAATACCGGTCCTCTCCGTTGTTTGACATCTCCTAGACCAGGGGAATCATAACTAGGATGGCGATATATGTGATCAGCCTCAATGCCAAGGTGTCGAGAGCGTCTTTCGCGCATAAAAGATAGAGCAAGATGGCGTAGAGGTGAATCGTCAATGCTAGGGGGATAATTCGGAAGCAATTGGCTGGCCCTGCCATATTTTGCCTGTTGCCACTTCTATTCGTTGTTTCGGATCTTCAGGTACTCAGACAGAAGTGCAGGATGGCCGGCTGTAGGGGGGCTTTTCCAGCACAAGGAGAGACTTTGAGTCGTTGAAAGAGCAAACAACGAAAATTGGAAGCAAGGACAGACTATTATAAAAGGTGACGAGAAACCGCCTCTGTCGAGGGGCCTGGACCGCGCTCGTAAATGTGACACGCGGTCGTTGAGGGGACGTTGAGGGGACCAGGCAACGGGAGAAGGCGATCGCTGGATGCTCAATACTCTCGGCGCATCTTCAGAACGATTTTCCAGGACAAATCAAATGAGCCGTCGGCACCCAACGCTGCACTTCGCAGTTCTTGGTGCGGTTGCGATTGGCTTTATCGATCGCACTGAGGTTGATTTCCTCGGGGGATTCTGTAGCATACAAGATGAGGAGGCGAAAGGCTCCTCAGCATGATGTAGAGTCATTGTCTGTGTTCTTGAGCCTCTGTCTCAAACAGACTGAGCCGAGTGCCTTCGCGACAATCTCTTACGGAGTCCTCTCACAGACAAGATGCGATGGATCTGCCATAGACTTGACAAGCGAGTCTACGCACACGGCGTGCGGCGAGGAGTCTCACTTTCTCTTCTCTTAATCCACATGCAGGCCTCGTCTTGAAGAGTCTCGCCATCGCACGAGGCAGACACCTCAAGCCACAAATGCCGCACGCATTGGCGCCGTCAAGGGAGCCTTGGTCACATCATAGGCCACTTAGGCGCATACGCATCCTCGAGCATCCTTGAAGCATGTAACCTTCCATAGCCTGGCCGAATCTGCACAGAGCTAGGGTGTTCGTTCATCCCGTCTGCCCGGCCGATCGGCAACCTCTCGCAATACACCCTCTTCCCTGCTGGTAAAAGTTATTCGTTAGGCTTCCGCAGCCTCTGCAGCGCAAATACAGGTGTACACCCAGTCGTGGCCAACCGAAGGAACAAGCCCGATGGCGAGGATGAGACGTGCTAGCCAAGGTCTGCGTTCTTCTCCTAAATCTGAACAGGGACTGGCTCGTCCTTGCATAGCCCTGTAATAGTTCGATCTATTTGGCCACTGCTGCAGCCGCTGCAGCCGCGAAGGGTCTACTAGATTCCTGCCTCATCCTGACACCGGTCATCCTGGCGTCGATGCGGTGCAGTCATGTCGTTGCTGAAAAACATTCGAGTGGTCAAAGAACTTTGGTTGCACTTGGAAGAATGTATGTGCGGGAGGGAGAGAAGGAGGGAAAGGGGGAAGGGTTGGATTTCCTGTCGTCGAAAAGTCGCTCATGGGCCCCATAGACATAGACCAATCAAAGGCCATCGCCGACCCTCGCCACCCTTCGCCCGTCTCTTAGTCCAATTTCGGCTCACCTTGGGCGCAGCCTGTGCGCACCTGTGACTCACCCCCTAACTCACTCTGACCTGGGCGCTAGGGTGAGGTGAAACTGAGCTAAGGGTGAGCTAGGCTAAGCTAGGCTGAGCTCGGGGTGAGTTAGAGCGGCGCAGCTCCCCCGCTAGATCGGGAAGGGGAATTGAAGTTCGAAGAATCTGGGACGTAGTATAGAAGTATTAGAGATTACTTAGGAGGTAAAAGCGAAATAGTTAGTAAAATGGTAATAAGGTCTATCACACTAATAACTTATTACTAAAATTAAGTCTAAGGAGAAAGATAAAGTATTTAATTACTTATTAATATCTTTAGATAATGAAATAATTATATTAGTGCCACGTTAAAGATATTAAAAGGTAGTTAAATAGGTTTTTATAGTTTATTACCCTATATAATTTATTAAACTATATAGTACTCTATTTAATTATTTTTCCTAAGTCTGTGTCCTGGCGCAAAGGGTGCCGTTTCGCGACGACGTCCGTAGCCGCTTTTGCGATCCCTTTCCACTAGCCGGCTCCACCTGTCCCTCGCCGCTTTTGACGATTTGACGTACAACCTTCTCTCTCTGCCTTCCACCCAACACCCACACACCATCCTGCCCTTACATCTCTCACCCGACCCTCTCTGTGTGTCTCACGTCACAATCTCAAAAGCATGCGTTGGCGACCTCCAACCCATGTCGAAGATCCTAGGAGTGAGACTTGTGGACGTCTCCCGAATTTCAAATTGTTTGCAGTTCTCCTGCCGTCCCTCCGTCGAAATGCCCCGGCTCATCAAACGGAGTCGGAAGTCAAACTGGCTTCAGGCGATGCCCTGATGCCCCTGCCTATTGCCAACCGCTGTGCTAGCTGCACGAGCCCTGGATGATATATATATGCCATCCCTCTTCACCTTGTCCGATCCGTCCCTGCGTATCCTCGAGCCACATGCCTCGCCGAAAGAAGTTGATCACTGTCAACCTGAGTTCTGGGGGTTTATACTCCAGCCATACCACCGATGACGTCTGTACACTTGACGTCCTCGCCCGGAAATATGAGGAGGCCTTGTTGGAAACCCGTCCCACGACGTTGTATGCACCGAATACTATCTACCACGTCGACCGCCTTCAGCGCCTCTTCGAGGAGTACGTGCCATGACCTGATAGTTGGGGACATCTGTTGACTCTGCAAAGATACTGTGACAAGTTCCAGCTTGATCCACAAGAGACCCTGCGCGAGTGCGCCACGGCTCGGATGGAGAACTTCCTACATTGGTTGCTCCGGACCTACACCATCAAGAAAACCAGTACGCTGACGACCTACTGGCGGCAATTGAGTCAGCTGTACATTATGTGGACACAGCGTCGGATGGACCCGGCTGTCATGAGGCAAATCTTCGTGGTACGTAAAACAAGCAACGTTGTATGCCGCCAGATCGCTGAAGCTACAGTTCATTGAAGGGCCATTGACGGAAGAATATGGCCTGGACAATGAGGAGATCGAGAAGCCTCTCATGGAGGCGGACGATTTCGTCGAGCTCATCCGTTACCACTGGGCCTCGGATATCAACTGGTTTCCCAATGAACGGCAACGACTCCAGTTGGCGGCGATTCTGTTGCTGGCAGCGTTCACCGGGTCTCGACCTCAAGCCCTGTTGGACTTGACCTACGGCGACCTGGACCTCTACATCGAGAAGGACGCCGAGACTCGTGTCGACATGCTGCGCTTGGGGGTGAAATTGACCAAGACTAAGTCCCGCCAGAAGCGGAAACGACCGTGAGTACCCCTCGGTTGGGGAGTTCATGTGGCTAATCCTGCTACAAAGGAAAACGTACACCTTCAATTTGGACGACAACCCAATCTTCTGTGTCACCACCCACATTGTCAGCTTGGCCTTCGATGACTCGGCTTTCGGGCCGCCCGATCTGAAGTCACCCGATATTCTGTTCCGTCTCCGGGCGCGGCGGGAAAAGGGATGTCAGCCGATCCCATGGAGTAAGGAGATGCTTGACGTGCCGATTTTTCGCCGTGCGATCGCCACCAAGGAAGGCGTCGAGACATCACCAGACAGAGCTCTGACCTACAACGTCTATCAAGCGTGGGTCAAGCGTCTAGGTGAGGCGTTGGGTTACCTACAGACATTGACGACGTACTGCCTCCGCCGAGCTCTGGGCAACGCTATCAATGGTAGGTGATCCTCTCCAACAGTTCTTCTGAGCAGAGTTCAAACTGCTAACGCAAATACTTGGCTCAGATGATCCCAAATCCAACGCCGCTGTCCGTAACCTTGCCCTAGATCATGTTGGATCTTCCACGATCTTCGAACGGAATTATTTGTCTCGGATGATCCGCTACAGTACGCAAGACGCGTTCTGGAACCGGGACGGCGATCCACAGGCGGCCAAATCGGCAAGCCGCATCGGCCGTCTCCGCGATCCGAACCGGCCAAGAAAGCTAAACAACGAACAGAGTCAGCAGGTTCGACGATTGCCTTCTGTCCGCCGGCTTCTGGAGTCGCGAGATCGGGTTCGCGGTCTCATCGTTCGGGAGTTTGGCCGTCTTCGAATGGCGATCGGAGAACCAATCCATGCCGAGTACAAGAAGTTGGAACGTATGGTTAACAGCACGATTCGAGCCGAGGAACGAGCTCTGTTGAAGGGTATTCAGCGACAGTACGACGAAACAGCTCCTATTGAGGCGATTCAGCGACAGATCAAAGGAACCTTAGCTGAAGGGCACGAGCTTGCTTCAGGCTCCACCCCGACGCAGATCCAGATCCTTGAACGCCGACAGATCGCGGAAGCGGCCATGAGCGACCCCGCTGTATTCACCGGGCCCAAGGCTCTTTCCCGACACATAAAGTGCTCCACCACCATGATCGCGTTATGTGGACGACGTGAAGGACGGCGTGAAACACGACGTGAAAGACTATCTAGGAAATGTTCAAGTTCCACAGGAGAGACAGATACAGTGACTACTGTAGTCTCTACGCCGACTCTGCCGCTCTCGTCGACGGCCGAAGGCTTCGTGCCGTTGACCTGTCAGGGATTTCAATGCCTCTTCTGTCTATGCAGTAATCTCCCCCAGGAAGATCGGGAGAAGCGGTATGCCGGTAAACACTCCCTCCAGAGACATACGGAACGCTGTCGCCTACGACACTTTCAAGAGAAGGACCGAATTCCTTGCCCCGACAAGGTGGCTTGCCGTGGAATGGTTTTCGAAGGAAAGTCGCATTTCAAGAACCATGCCGCCTCGGTACACCTTTTCGTCTTATGAGCTCTTTCAACCAATGATCGAGATATTGTTGCATGCCAACCGGTTGTATACTTATGAACATCGACACGGACTCAAAAAGTCCTTGATCGTCGATGGCATATGGAGACTAAGCTCGGTGATCAACAGCTGGGCTTGATCTCGACGTTGTCTCTCCTCAGTTGACTGTAATGCTCGCTGCCGATAAGACGTGGCGCAGTATTGTTGCCTTCGTGCACGTCCTAGCTCCTGCAGCGGTGTACTTCCGTTTAACAATCCTCGACACTACGGTACGCTGCAGATATCACCTTAGGTGCTAAAAGGCGAAATCAGATGTTCGAGCTTATCTTCGTGGTAGGTGAAACGGACAGGCGAAGAAAGGTCACGCCAACGTTGGAGAGTCGTCGGGGGATCGAACCACCCATTGCAACATGGTCTGAATCGGTCGGCTGGTTTCGGCAATGGAGATATGGGAAGATCTGCTCGGAACTGCTGGGTCATGGTTTTCCATTGATGTTGCTTCTGGGTCCTGGGCTTGAACGATTCCTGAAAATGTCTACGACAATCTGTACAATACGACCGTCAGCAATCTCATCCGAGCCATCCCGGCTACATCCCGATATATCGGATTCCGATTGCACTTATCGACACAGTCGGCCGTGAACCCAGTGAGATGGCCAGCTCATTGTCGTCGGCATATGCGCTCCTAGCGTTGTACGGCCTTTGCCAATTCTTTTCCAACGGTGAGGGCAAACCCTACGATGATCATTGCAGAGGCAATTAACATAGCGAAATATCATCGCTGAGAGCTAATTTCTTTAATCCTTGGTGAAGAGTATCCTATACACCTTCGACTGACAGCGCGTGGTATCTCGGCCGCTGCGGGAAAAGACGGTACTGTTCTCACTCAGGGCTCAATTGGACCCCTAAGAAATGAAACTGGCACAAATAAGTGTCCGAATCATGTCATGGAAGTTTTCACTTTCTTCATGCATTGTGGAGTGCTCACCACCCTGCTGTTCCAGAGACAAGGCATCAAACGTTGGAGAAGCAGGCAGACTACCACGGTAGCACGGAGGGTGTTGAGGCGTCACCAATCGAGGACATGGTCATTATAAAGGAGAAATGAGAAGGGGTGAAAGGACAATTATGACATCGCGTGGTTCAATCCAAATTGAAGCGCGGAGACATGCTATGGTGATCAGAACCAAGTCGAAGTTGTGTTGAAACAACCAGGCTATCAGCTCAGTGGTAACCCGCAGGAGGGCACGGAATTGCATATGCAATAGCCGAGGACGCCGATGCCAATGTCGTTAAATGGTGAATCATCGTCGTCGAGTGACACAGCAAGGTTGCATTCCCAAAATTGTTAGAGTACCAAGAAAGTCCAACCTTTTGTGAACCACAGCGATCCAAGGATCACTGCCCTGCACTCTTCCAGCGCCCTCCAATGCCTTATGAAACCGCCAGTCTGTATCAATCATTTCGGCCACATTCGAACCATCGGTGAATCGAGGTGCCAACCACTCGCTTTCCTATTCTCTCCCCCCAAAACGGCGGTGACCGCTGAACACCAACATCCGCCCGACCGTGCCGAAGCGCAGAATCAGCGAATACCTCCAATATCCCCAGAGTCCGAACAGCCATTAACAATGGTGATCTGAATGATACGGCGTCTGAAACCTGAGCGTCATCCTGACTTTTCCTACTGATCACTTTCTATTTCGGCATCTATAGATGAGCCTACGGTCCGTTCCAGATACCGACCGTTCCTACTCCCGGATACTGTCCAGCAGCAGGATTGGGTCAGTAGACTGGAGCTTGCTACAGTGACTGAACTGGTGTACAAAGACCTGAGAATAACAGGAGACAGGATTAATGTTTTGATATTATACGGGAGTCTCTGTCAAAGGTAACATAACCTGTGAGGTCTACGTGCCGGAGAGATACTTACTCCGCGTAGTTCTACTAGAAACTTTTCGCCTTTGAAGTCGCCAACATACTTTGTAGGCTCGGCTGTGACGGGCGTATCTATAACCCGCAGGGTTTGCCTGTCAAAGATGATGACCAACACAGCCATCCAAGGTGCAAGAACTTCGAAACCTCAGTCGCTGGAACGATAGACACTTCTGGATGTCACCGGAGCAGCATGGTAATCTCACTGCCGTCTTCAAGAACCAGATTGACTGGATCCCTTTAAGTACTGGATCGGTGCGACCAACACAGGGACGCACCTTAGAACTGGCAATGGTCTCTGGGGGGGGGGGGGGGGATGGTCAGCAGTGTGATCTTGAGAAAAGGGTGTGTCTCAAAGCTTGGCCTCAGCCTTGGGCATTAACCAAAGGAAGGATTACATTAGGTCAACAAGCTGGAGAGCTCCGTATACCCTCAAACTTGTATTATATGGTCGATGTACCACTTACCACAGCTTTTGAATGTTCGGGCCACAAGGTGCCGGCACACGAGCGGATGGCCACACAATGAGTGCTCTCATGGTGTCCTCAAAGAGGTCCTTAACCCCAAGCAAATGAACCTCAGTTTTCGAGCAGTAGGCAGTAGTGCTTTTCAACCGTATTTGATAGTCTCGGAGCGTGTTCGCAAATATACATCTACTTTGTTTTCAAAACCGAGGTTAAGTGCAGTCCAAGATGGTACACGTGATGGACGATTGTATTGTCAATATTCAAGGAGCAAGGCGATGTACAAAGCCTTATGCCTGCATCGCTTGCACGATTGATCTTACAAGTTGCGGTATTGTGCGACTAGGGGAATTGAGTATGCGAAAGGTTATGTGGAGCAAACAGAGACATGAATGATGAAAGCGTATTTGGCAAGTCGGGAATGAAAACGAAGGCCGAAGTTGGTCAACAGTCGTACCGATCAGGTTGCTTTCCCCGTCCATTATAATCTCATCTCTCGCCATAGTAGATGTAACGAGGTCGGTCTGGCGACATAAACGATATCCGGAAGTAAACTCGGAGCACCCAGATTCAAAGATATTCCTCACATCGCTGCAGGCAGGATCCTCAGCAACCAAGATGACTGAAGTTCATTCGTCGAACGAACACCGAAATCGTTGAGACTTCGAAAACCAGCGGCTCTTCAGGACCTCTTCCGGCGCTTGATGTCGATATCCAGCCGGGTTAGCTCTCGAACGCCAGCCTGAAATAATGCAGCTTTGGCAGACCAGACCTCAGAATTAGATCACTGTCCCATAGCACACGCCTGCGGCAAAGAATGCGTCTGTGGCGAAGACCGGCGGTCCTCTTCGAGTACAGATACGCCTCTTTCAAGACTTCTTTCCTTGGAAATTAGTAGGACTAGTTGATTTGAATGCGAATTCGCACAGACTAGCGTTTCGATTAAACATAAGAAGAATCAAGACTATGGTGGCAGAACACGGAGTCAGCTTGCTGGCCGACAAGTCATTTCTCGGAGGACCTACCGACGGTTTACGTCCAGCTCACCAATTCATATGCATACAACAAGTACATCGAAGAAGCGACGAAGCTCGCATGCCTGTGCTCGATGTCAGATCCGTCACTTGAAATGTTCCGGAGAAGAACGATGTCTCCGGTGCGATAAAGACAACGCAAAATGTGTATATCAAGAGTGGAAAATATGTCGGGATCAGAGGTGCGCTGTTAGACCGCTAGAAAACTAGGCTGGAACAGTCTGATGAACTCGACAGAGAACTCAAAGAGTGCGGCGCAATGATTTACGAGTTGGAAAGGGAACAGGAGATCCTCCTCGAGGCTCTCCGGGTGATAACGCGTTCACCTCACTTCCAACCTGACAAGCATCCAGACACAATGAGAATATTAAAGGTATCCGCATTTCCGTCGAATTCCAACTACGTGCTATGCTAAATGTTCCATTGGCGTAGAATTTTGCACACAATTCAAAGGCGAGCACTCTCTCAAACCCTACTGTTGGCGACGAGAGTCTTGACGTGGTGACCGAATCACGATTTGAAGATATTCCAGGCAAGAGGACTCAACCTCGAACAGTGGACGGACCTCAGTTGAATTTCAGGAGCATTGAATCCAGAGGCTCGCAAGTGTCCACGGAAAATCTGTCAGCGGAGTTACGGAAGGCATCTATTCCCCACATCTTGAACAACTGGAAGTTTTGACTCAAAGAACTCAACCGCCCAAAGACTCAAGGCGACTTATTATTGATCAACATACTGGCATCCACGATGATGAGATGCCAGAGCTTTGGCCGCTCAGGTTCGTCGGCTAGCCAACTCTCAGGCACTTGAAGACCTTGCTCCGCAGATCTTGGATACCACGCAACTTGGACAACCTTCTATAGAGCCGAGCTCGTCTATGGTACTGAACGCTGTACGTCGAAAAATCATTTGTCGTTCTGCCAGCTGGATGATGAATCTGAAGAAGATGAAGCTCTAGTAAGAAATCGGCTCCATTTTTCCACCAATGCCTCATAAGATTCCGCCATCAGGCCGTCACCAAATGCTCTCGCAGCTTCACCTGTAGCCGCCATACCAACAGCAGGTGAAACAACACTGCCTTCAAAGTGGACATCGGCGTCTTTGAACATGTTTTCCACATGGTTCGACGACATAAGCTGCAGTTGACGTATTCTGAGATGTAAATCACGCAACATACTCTCTGCGGAAACCGAACGGCGAGACAGACCGTGCAAAGCTACAGCCAGTTTCACAAAGGACGATTTGCACTGATCGCCATTGACGTCGTTGACGACGACAGACAAGGCCGCGTTGACTGGCTGAAGAAAGCTAATAGGGATATGGTCGACGCCCCAGTTCACGGACTGAAGGTGGACAAGGTCGGCTATGGCCAGGGCTGAGGTCATGTTTTGCGCTCGTACAACAGGAACGAGAAGACCGAGAGTGGAATCGTCTTCATCCTCAGCTAGTAGTGTCAATGTCATTTCTGATAATACCAACACAGCCCAGTGATACTGGGCATATAAACTCAAAGTATGGGGTGTTTTGAATCCCGTAACTTGGACACAATCCGAGATATTGTCGTACCAAACTGTTAAGTCACGATGAAGCTCTTCCAGATTGTCACACGTGACGGTTTTGATATTCACATTGTCGTCGATGAAAACACGCTGACTGATGTGGTAGCAGATATCGTACAAACCGCTCAGGTGTTGAAGGTAACAAATGGGATGGGGAACTGCAGGAAGGTTATCACGGGGGTAGGGTGACCACACGTCAGTCAAGTTCCCTCGATGGAGAGGAGCCTTCCAGTTGGTAGGAGGTTCCATCACAGGTCGGTTTCGGACCGCAAAAGTTGCAGCAGTGGTAGAGGCGAACACAGCCCAGCCAGTGTATGCTGCAAGTTGCTGCGCACTAGAGACTGGCTCTTTTCCAGGTTGTGTCATGGCCTCTCGATATTGACTAGGCTTTTTGAACTGCTTTAGATGGTCGATCATATCTCGCATGATAACATTGGCGAGCTTATTAATACCGCGGTTTTCTAAACTTTACCTTGATAAGTGAGGACCTCAATATAGAGAAGGATACCTCGGCTTACAACATCCATTGGATCGCCATGAACTGTATCGACGGTATGAGTCTCTTCTGCGTTGTTGTCTCTGCATATCTCTTGGCTTCCTCGTAAAAGAGATCTTGTAGGGGTTTCTCGTTCGACGGAGGTACATGACCGTTGTCCAGAATGTCATAATCAAACTATGATACTCGCGGTCAGTAATTACACCGTCATCTGGTGTTGCGACTCACGCAAGAATCTGCCAGGATCATATTCACCAAAGCTGCCGTACATATTCCATCATTCTCGCGTCCAGATTGCATGGCCGAGACTATAGTATCGCGATCAATAAACGGATAGCACCAATGGCGCCATGTAAACCATAGTGATAGGAGATGCGACACGAGCCCGTCATCATCTGTGACGGTCGTCCAAGGTTTGGCTGGCACCTTGAACAAGGGCATAGCGGTTCCCAATGTGGCTCTGAACAAACGACTTGCAGGTGACTGTAGCGGTTGCTGGCATGTTGAAGCCTTGTAGGGCGGTCCTTCCTCTGCTGCGCGAGAAAAGTTCGTGGAAATATAGCTGGAGACTTGCTCATTCGACGTAGTCGTTCGGATTATACCAACAAGGTTTTCCACCTGATCTTTTTCACCATTTCGGATCGCCTCCATCAAATCGGAGAGCATTTTTCGATCCAATTCCAACTCTTCGACCTTTTCCTTCCATACCATCCTCCTGCGGCCATCCTTTTCCGTTTCGCGGATACAATCTGTTTGTCTCGCCAAACAGGCTGCACAAGGGGTATAATCATCACACTATTTGCAGCCATTTATGAGCTGGGATCTCGTAACTTGATGTTGGTTGGGATTCAGTCTGCCGAATGAGAGAACTTATTCAGGAATAGTTACACAGCCTGGCAGGAACGCAGACACCGAGAAGTCGAGCGAGCGGTGGTAGGTGCATATCCGAGGCTCTCCTGTCCGAGTTGAGGGTACCATTTGCAGAGAAAACCACGGAGAACGGTACTTGAGATAGACGCACCTTGGTACGACGTTTTTGACAAGCGGTGCATGCTGTTGTGGTATTCCGTCGCTGTTTGGTCGGTAATCGAAAGTTGTTCGGGTCGGAAATCTGAGCGGGGCAAATCGGTGGCGCAGGGGCCAGAGGCCTCAGACGGTTTTGCGACATGTTTGCAGGCGACCTGGAGTTCTTCTTGATCGTCTATGCGGTCAGTCGCGAAACTGCTCCGTAGGGGTAGGTGCCATGGACGGCTATTCGGACTTCGAGGGCCAAGCTGAAGAACTTACAGTACACCAACGAACTAAATCGAAAATGGACTCCACGTGACGAATGATTGTTCAGTGACGACTTCTTCTGGTCTCGATGTGGCTGGTAGAAAAATCGATCAATTGGGCGACTCCGGGGACAGGTCATAGCGCATGTACTGTATAGTGTCTTTTGCTGCCATGGCGAGCTGATTACAAACGGATAGGAGTATTCATAGTCACCCAAGAGAAGAGGGCATTCGTAAGGGCAAACGCCGTTGTCGTTGATCCGTTTGTACCTCGTAAAGCGGCGCTGCTAAAGTTGTGAAGCGCTACCTCGGCAGTCTTATGCTGCTTTACCAATTATTATGTTGCACATACCACGTTGTTTTTTATTCCATGCCCCTAGCTCAACACTTGATGGCGAGCAACCAGCAAAAAGGGAATTGCATTGTACACTCTTCCCAATGCGCCACCCCTCGGATGACTGGAAATCAATAGACCGCCGCATCTCTGAAAACATCTACATCAGACCCCGTGGCAGCGACACCACTCCTCCCCTCTCCCGCCTCCGATGCCCGCCGTAACCCTGACCAAACAGTTGCGCACTGCCGGCGCTGTTGTTAATGGCAATAAATGGAAGACGTCCTCTCATCTCGGACAAGCATGATTAATGCCCATACCTGAAACGCTACAGATTTCTAGAGCAACGATGCCTTATTTTTCGACGTCGCAGCCTCAGCGCGGTGAATATACCCTGCTCAGTAGCTTGTCTGGAGCTAAGTGAAATAGCTTGTACTATGTACTCACCACTTTCTCCGAGCACTGGAGCATTCCACGAGGCAATCTCCTTCCCTCCTGACGCGAAATTACAACTTGCAAGCAGAGACCACGGCCGATACACCTAGTATCAAGCGCCGAAAGACAATGATTTGATACAAACATGGGTTATGTACACTGATTTGACGAGGCAGCCAACTTCCAGGACCTGTCTAACAGTATCTGTCCGTGAAGCGATATCTGCAGCGTTCTCGCGCGAAGCCCTTTGCTAACAACGCAAAATACGGCTCTGTTATACGCCTATTTTCAACCGAAGACATCACTCTGCCAGGTGACAGGCACGGCCTTATCAACAAAAACATAGAGCATGGCGGGTCGGAGACCGAGACTTTGATATTGACACCATTACTTGGTGTGAGCAAAGCGATATCATCTGGACATTCTAGTGTTGTTATGGCCCTCGGCTCCTCAAGAGGTATCAGTATGGGTTGCTGGGAGGGGTGACCGATACAGACGGACTACGCTGGCAGTGGAACGGTACTGGCTGAAAGGGAAAAAGCTGGTCGGACATCTAACGTGGCTGAAACCTTTACCGATTCAACAGCACAGGAGTGGATGGCAAGTTTATCGATGCAGTATATATGTTACTGGAGTTGGGCTTGTAAACGAAGAGTATTGGTCTTCCATCTGCTTTCCGTTATCAAAGCCCTAGACTGTGCCACGCAGTCTTACTTAAGTGAGGACGCGCTGTTGGCCGAATACACATGTCGGATCATGCGATCATCGGCACGGAAGTGCGGCTAGACTAATGCCCACGTCAGGACGCACAAGCACTCGGAAAGTTTCATTGGAGGCTGCTTGGAGACATTTGGTTTTTAACAAAGGTAACTCGCAGAATATGGTCACGAGTGGATTGTCTGTTTGAGTTCGGCCATCCAATTCACCATCCATGGGATTTTCCACTGAGAAGCTCGTGTCGAAAAGATGATCTATACGGCTCGAGAACATGTGTGATCTAGAAGGGCCTGCTGGTTGGATCCTGATACCTGAGGATCGGCAGTTTTAATGTTGACAGAAATTTAAAGCAAGCAAAATTTCATGTATTTGCACTCCGCCTTCTACCCTACTCCTTTTTAATTCGCTGCTTAGGCAGAGTGAACTGACTGGAAAGCCGCAGCTAAGGATCCAGGCCACGGGGCTAAATAGCTATCAAACATGATCCCTTCTAGAGCCACACAGTTGTCAAAAGCACGTCTCTCCAGTTGCTTGACTTGACATGAGTCCCTGCCCTTCATCTCTGGGGCAAGGTCGGCTGGCTTAAACCCGGGGGCAACGGTATATGAGTCAGTATCCTGTGAATCATTCCTGTCCACAATTTGCGCCGCATCATGCTGAGTAACAGGGTCGTGGATCGGGGCCTGAGCCGCTGTGACCACGCTTGGCAGGGAAGTGTTTGTCTCCATATTGAAGTTCTCTTTGCAAGCAAACACTGACTGACCAGAAGAGCCACAGGCGGGCGTTCCTCTATATGTGGACGGGGGAGCGTCAAAGGAGGAGGATGAGACTGTGATTGGACTGCTTTGAGCGGAGTCGCCTTCAGCAAATGATATTCGCAAATGGTCGCACGATTTGTCTGAATCCGGAATATCTTTATCATACGGTTGTCCCTCAGTTGTAAATAGGGATTGACGACCTCCAAGTAACGGTCTAAGGAGACCAAGTCCTTCAAGAATTGCGTCCGTGGTAACGGCGCCAGTCGATTCATCTGGAAGCTTTCCTGGAAACCCGGATTTCTGCCGGCATGCCCAGTATAGCTGTTGAAGTGCTATATCCGTCACTCCTTGCATTCGAGAATAACTAGCGACCGTTGGCATTCAATAGTTTGGTAGTTTCTGGCTGACTTACTAGGTTCTGGCTTCTATTTTCCTTCTGATGGAGTAAGTACAGGCACTGTCACTTGTGTGACAAGTTTCACACTTCGGATTGCCGTCGCACTGTTCGAATTAGAATCTTACCAAAGAAAGCGAGAACAGGACTACCTTGGCCTTCTTGAGTCTGCATCTGTCGCACGCACGACGGGTCCGACTATTCCGTCCACCGCCATCTCCTCCACGGGTGCGCGCCTTTAATCTTGACATTGGCATGGTATATATGGGCGGTTAGTCGTTGAGGCAATTACAACGATGTTCTATCTATGCAACAGGGAAGTCTGATGAGATAAGAGTTGCACACTAGATGTGACGTAATATGATCAGCCCAGTTTGGTCCGTGAAGGTCTGATATCATAGGGATGCGTGGGGCTTGCTAATCCTCAATTGGATTCATATGTCGCTTCTGTGGAAGTCTTCACCGACACGTTGGCCATCATTTTCGACTCCGATTAACGGACGGGAAGGTGTCCCGGCCAATGCGCCTGGGGAGAATTCCACGTCTGTCACATCGAGGGCACAAGTCAAAGGACAATGTCCCCGACAGCGGGATGTGAAACCCAGGCATTCAGACCCAGCCAGGTCATTCTTAAAATGTAATGTCCCACCAAGGCATCAATCCCTTTTCCCTGCCTCTCTTCTGGGATTATGCTACATGCCGACCAATCTAGCCATTTTGGAGGGTAGTGGTCGAGGTAGGGTAGGCGTAGTTCCTAGATTCTTGGTGGACGCCCGAAGCACTCCGCGATTATAAGAGCGTCAAATTGTGAGGCTATTTAAGATGTTTTTTTTCGACGCTGAAGAAAGCTATTTACTAACCTCATTATAAGGACATTGGACTGGTCAGAAGCGTCCCTGGGACATACCGTATGCTAATGAGGGTTGGAATTTCCAAGATCTCCTCGAGTGACGTCATAGCGCGAGTAAGTGTGACGGCATTCCCCTGGTCTACGTACTTGAAGTAGCAAGATCTAACACGACAGTGGATGTAGACTCGTACTTTTAGAGCTTATAATACTGTCAATGTACAGTTGGACGCCACTTTGGGTATAAATTTACTACGAAGCTATCGAAAGCTGAGCATAATCGGCAGTCTACTAGACTTTTCCTGACGCACATTCTACTGCCACGCTACCTTCGAGAAATGGCATCCGGACAGAATGATAACATCGACCCGAAAGCGTCCGGCCTGGTAAGTAACTTCTACAAAGAGCAAGATACCCCCTAAGCATGACAAGGGCATCTCTAGTGGGAATCCTATTCCCTGCCAGCTCAGCCAACAAGGACGCTCAAAGGACCCGCCCGACGGTACACAGAGTCGAAGGTACCTGGATGAACTTCTTGAAATCCAATCACTCTTGAATTCCATTTTAACGGTAATTCGCTACGGGAGCAAGGAAGAAACAGGTGGATTACTGGATTGTATCCGAAGTGGAGTTTCTTTGTCTCAAATACGCTATCACCTTCAGTCTCTGGGTAGATTTACACAAGTTACTCGGGCAGCAGTTCAAACAGGCGAATTCATTGAGGACACAGTTAGCGAAGGGGATGATTCCGTTGACCAAACTTTTGAAGAGCTTGGCAACGGATGACAACCGTTCTGTACAAGCAGAGAAATGGTATGCACGAGTTTTCGGCGTCTAGCATATGTTCCCCAAGGGGACGCGGGCTTTTTCAGAGGCAGAAGTTGCTGGAACATTTTGGTCAACACCCACGAATTATCGAGTCAAGAAGACTTGACAAGGATGGACTAATACCCTTTCCTATCAAAGTTCTCTCACCATGACGCATCGTATTCGAATTGCAGTAGGCCTAGTGCATATCCATGTTCAAAGTGTCTATCAGGGGGATCTCTGGCCCGGATACATTACCTGACGAGAATTTCAACATCAAGTTAGCAGACATTCAAGGTACACTCAGCTCCCCTGATGATACGGTCATTCTAAATGGGCTGGCTCGAAAGAGTTCGATGTATTACATACCGTGCGATGGAGCCTGCGAGAACACGAGATCGATCGTTTCGCTTTCAGGTCCACTGTGCATTTCGTCATGAGAGGTCAGGAGATTCCACATCTCTCTTCCAGTTATGAAGATGAGACGAAGCCAATTGAGAGCGAGAGCAGTCGTCGTTATGCCGAGCAAGAACACCCTGGTATTCCTCATCACTGTGCCTCAATCGTTTAGCGGTGTTAGAGGGAAGATTAAATCGTCGAATTACTCTAAGGTAGCTAGTCAGACATATCACGAACTGCATTGTAGTTGATACAACAGAAATCCGCAGCAGAATCGCCTTCAAGTATGATTCAAGGATATCCGCGGGCTTGGTGGATCTAAACGGGCATATAGGACGGAATGCCTTCCTATTCGTCTAATCGGGGTCGAAACTGATGCCGAGAGCTTATCTACTTCCTAAAAGATTGAACAGCTGTAACATGGAGAGGCTTTCCCCGAGTGCCGATCAATGGGAGGCGTAAAAGGGATATCACCCACAGGCAGAGCAACCCGTCTTTAACGGAAGTCAAGTTGTGTGGTGAAAACCGGCAATTCACCCCACACTTCCATGCTAGAAAGTTCTCTCTCTTTTGCCTACGCATTATTTCGACTGCGCTCAAAATGGAGGCTTGTGTCACAACAACAACCCTGTTTGACCTCTTCTGAACTAGACATCTACGACCTAAATCGTCTCCGATCAAAAAGTTGGGACCATTTTCTGTATCCGATCAGTGCAAAATCATGGAACAAAAACCTGCATACTCTTCGTCAGCTCCAGTGAAATCGTCAGTTGTCGAGGATTATACCAGTGAAAGGGCGAAGGCTGATCTCGAAAAGGCTATCGGCAGGGATCTGCCTCCCAAGGTTGACTTTAGTTCGTATAAAGCTTCCAAAGAAGAACGAACTTCGTTGCAAAAATCAAGTTCACCAGGGCTGTCTGCCAAGCGCATCACATCCCAGTCAAGCGATCTTCAGAATTTCGCCGGTGAAATCAGTGACGACGAAACTGCAGCAAGATCAGATACGAAGAAGCTGCTTAGGGATTACGCTTCCTCGTTTAAGACGACACCAGTGGCCAGAGAAGTTGGCAGTGTGAAGGCCGGCTGTGAGAAGGTCAATAGGGAAGGTTAGACGAGATCTCGATCTGCGCCCGTTGAACACCGTTTCCCGCATTTCAAACTCACGGACATGCGGATTCTGCCAAAGAATGCCTCCCGCTGCGTTGATGCCTCTCTCGCATGTGTTCTCTGTCGGGAAAGAGTCCCTTACTGCGTGGAAGCAGGGCTCGGCATGCGAGCAAGCCGGATGTACTCTCAGGAGACTGCTGGCAAAAGCACCGTCGTGGTTGGCTAAGGGGGCCAGCGAACTGTCCTACTGGCTTTGGCAGGCATCTGGTGCGGCGTATCTACTTGAAATCGTCCTGGGAGCTATGAAAATTATGGCCATTGGAGTGGGCGCGGTTCTCATAACCTCTTGGATTCTCTTAATTGCCACCAGGATCGTTCTCTTGATCGCCAGGGTACGCAGAAAACGAAGAAGAGAGCCTCCTTGGTACACGCCCGCGCCGCGAGGACTTTCTGGTGAAACACCGCATCGGCACACATTTTCAGCGGCGTCATTTAACTCGGGCGGTTTCGCAAGCTTCAGGACATCGCTAGAAAAGCCTGATGTAGAAAACAATGGCTGCCCGACGCACACCCTACCTTGAAGACCCCACTCCGCGAATCTTGGATACCACGCAACTTGGACAACCTTCCATAGAGTCTAGTTCGGATGACGGTTTGTTCTTATACTTTCTCCCTAACTGTACTCTGGACCCCCTAAGTTCTCCAGTGTCTCAACGTTTCTCGTGCTGCCAACATCTTTCGAAATCATTGCCAGCACCAAGAGCATTAGCTACCGTAGGACCATGTGCTAGAGTACCACAAATATCAGCTCTTGGGCATGTCACAATTGCCGTGACATGTTGTCAGATACAGGATCCATGGAAGACGCCCTTCTAATACTCTCACCTCGTTGATATATCATCTTCTGTGATTTCAACTTTAGCAACAGCATTGTAGCCCTCAACACCTGCATCACCCACTCTAGTCGCTAGTTTAGCCATCAGGTAATCAACATCTTCTCCATTCCTTGATACTTTTTTAATATGGGTGAATCCATGGGCGCGATAGAACCCTTCTACAACCACTGATGCCCAGAGCAGGAGGGGGACTTCCTCTCGCATGGCTTCCTTCACGCCCCAATCTAGGAGTGCAGTTCCGACTCCCTTATCTTGCCATTCAGGGTGCACGGCAAGAACATGAAGACACCAGTGATCCTCGGTTTCCTTGACTCGCACATCACCAATTTCTTCTTCCGTCTCCGTAGATTTGCGATGTAGCTGCCACCTTTGCAAGGGTCCCAAATATGATCGGTCAATTGTGGCGAAATTCCGCACCGTCAGCAAAGCCGAGAATAATCGTGTGCTCCAGGAGCGTTTCTTCCACTCCTCGGCGCAATCGCTGTCGCCATACCGCTGCCACGCAGCAAAGCCCACAATTGATTTGGAGGCGTTTTCATTTGTGGGACCATCAGGAACATGGATAGCAATCAGTAAACGGGCGCCAGAGCTGTAGAGATGTTCCTCCAACACACGTTCGTAACCATGAACAAATGCTTGGGGATGTTTTCCGCGCTTGGGATAGTACCTTACTACATCAGGATGGTTCCAGAAAGCTGTGGCGGCAATATTGGAGACTGTTGGGATTTCGCTCTTTGTCGCTGGTCGAATTTGGATCATTGTTGCCGGAACACGTGGTGAGAACGGATACGTTTGAAGCGGCCGGTATAACGCTTAACAGCCGAAGGTAGGGTCGAATTTTCCCAACGTGGGAGTCTTAACCATATCCCTACTGTTGAATAGTTAAATTCCCTTACAGTTCAGTCGAAGCGACTTCTGAAAAGCTCCAAATATTGTCTTGGGTCGCGGGTTTCTCGGCAGAAGCCAAGATGGGTAAAAAGTGCTCATGACGCGGGCTTGGGTGACCCAGACGATCAGTGGCTTGACCTGTCTCCAATGGAGGATGAATCACCGATTCGGCAGATCCGGGAGCGGATTATTTGCCTTCTCAGACTACGTGTCAAAGACACTCATACAGACTCAATGGAATGCATGACTGATGACTTTAATGACCACCGTAATAGCTCGTCGGGCTTAAACCTCAAACACATGCCTCTTCTGCAAACGATGAATTAAGCCTGACTAGACTTGATGGATCACTCATTCACCACGAAGCAGTCTTTGAACACTGAATACTGCCTCCGTTTATGACTCATATATACTTATCAAGATTATGCTAGGCCATTTATAGCCTATCCCTTGAAAATGGTTGGCCATCATCCTCACACAGAGGCGCGACCCAGTAGAGACTCCGCTTTACCGTTACGCGTCTCAGCCTGCACGAGAAGCAATACAGGGACCTCGCTAGTAACTCTATGTCACTTCTGAAGTCTCACTACTTTGAAGACGCGTGGGTGCGTGCTGTTTACGCCGGCGATACGATTGATGGCTTCCTCATGATGGCGATTTGGGATCCCGAGGAAGCATATCATATCTGGCGCTTTATGACCGATCAACGTCTTCAGGGTATGGCTTACAGGCGACCGGTAATAGTAAGGTCCATTGCGCATGTTCGAGAGCACAATCAGCTGGCAAAAGAATTGGGGGTTATGTCTACGCCGCCGTAAGGAAAGCTAATGTGAAACCGGATCGCCGTTTAAATTCTATAAGCGGCTTGGGCTTAGTCAGGTCGAGCTGTCGGACGAAGATGGAGAAGTCATGATGCATTTTGACTTACAAGCCAGAAAAGCACTTGGACCTGACTCAGAATTGATAAATGATTGGTTTACTATGAGCTGCATTGTATTAAACTACATAGCTACCTATCGTACCCTACCGTAAATGTTGTTCGTTGTCACCCAATTACGCGCAGCCGTCGACAGATGTGAAGCTGCGAAGCTTTCAAAGTGCTACGAATCCCGTGTCGGCAGGTCCCAGGGGAGTGACTGCGGCCATAATATGGTGGGTTACCAGAACGTAGAGGAGTCTATCGGCGAACCCTTACTTAAAGTCGGCTTGAGAAGTGGCGCAGTATTGATGATGTGATAACTCGGGCTGCGTTTGTCCATAAAAGTCACAATTGTTTCGTACGGGTGTTTCGTAGGCGACTGCACAAATATTGTCGTACGCTATTGATAGAAAGCCTGAAACCTTTCAGCAGCCAGCGATCAGCATTGAGAAGTGAGGCTGAGATTGCGGATCCTCGTATGCTTAACGAAGCAACGAATCACGAAGTAGATGGTCTCATTATGGAGAAGCGTAGTGAATACCTGTGATTGAGGGGTGGGCCCCACCCGTTAAGGCGGGCCAAGGTAAATTACCTACATAAACTAAGCCGCACACCTGGAAGCAGATTTTGTCTAGAAGGTATGGCACTATTTAAGACCGGTCTATCTTGAGCACCACATCTCGGTCCTCTTTGTTCGGAGAAAATCAGCTGTTACGTCTACCAATATGCGTTCCCATTTGCTCATATTATCCCTTCCCATCATCTTATCACGTTTTAGCGCTGCCTCGATCATTCCTACAGTGGCCGAGTTGCACGCCACGAAGCATTCAACCGACAGCACACTGCAGAGTTTCACTGCTAAGCTCCAGGCCAATGCCTACGGCACGACCTTCGCCGTCAACGTGACGTTGGGCGGAGATCAAACATTCCCCTTGTTAGTGGATACTGGCAGCTCAGACCTTTGGGTTGTGCAGGACGACTGGATATGTGTCAACGACACCAGTAATGCCATCCTACCCCGAGAGAATTGTGGTCTGGGTCCGGAAACGTATCACCCAGATTCGACATTCCAAGAGGTCCCGGACGAATTTTATGGAGAGATAATGGGTAACGGGCGTCAGAGCGGAATTCTCGGGAAAGAAGACGTGACCATTGGTGGCGCCACAGTGAAAGGCCAGACCATTGGCGTTGCTAACGTGTCATCTAATGCTCTTGATGGAACTGTCAGCGGTATTTTCGGATTGGCATATCCCGTCTGGACTTCTGCACACCCTGGATCCGTTCTGAATCAGTCCAACGACACTTACGATTATGACCGAGTGATATACAGCCCATTCTTTAACAGCCTATATGAAGATGGACAGTGCGAGCCTTACTTCAGTTTGGCTTTGGAAAGGATACCACAGGGTGATGTTTCTGGGCCAGGCGGTTATCTCACCTTCGGCAGCCTTCCTCCAGTGCCACACTCCGTGAACTTCTCCGTTGCCCCCGTCCAAAATACTCCTCTTCCCGTCAACATCACAAACAACAAAGCCCAGCCCTCATGGTGGTCTGTCAACGTTGACAGTGTTGTGTACGGTCCCAGGGCTGACCGTTCCCACACCCTCACCACAAACTCGACTCAGTTCTTGGCCGTGGTCGACTCAGGTAACTGGTTTAACTTCCTTCCCAACAACCTTGCCGACCTGGTCAACAGTCACTTTTCACCTCCGGCCGTGCTGGACCCAACAAGCTACCCACCAACATATAAAGTTGCCTGCAACGCGACCGCTCCGACCCTCGGGTTCAGCATTGGAAACCAGACATTCTTCCACGATGGACGGGATCTGATCCTCGACATGGGTGGCGGCAGCTGCGTCTCCTCCTTGATCTCGTTCGCCGGCGTGTCTTACGAAGGCGTTCAGCTGCACGGCGGTATTGTTGGTGCGTCTTTTTTGAAAAATGTCATTGCGGTGTTTGACTTTGGAAAGACGGAGATGAGGTTCGCAGCACGGACTAATGGCACTGGCTCTTCAGGTGGGAACTCGTCGTCACCAACGAAAACTACTCCGTCCACTTCTTCTGCTCCCGGACATCTGCTCGCGTGGACCACGAAAGGTTTAATGCTGATGGTGGCAATGGTGTTTGCTTTTACGATTACTGGCTCAGTATAATGCTACCCGAAGGTGTTTTCGGCCGAATGTTTGGTGTGGCTTTGTAGCTGCCGGAGTGAGCTGTTCTTGCGATCTGTAAATAAATGTATTGATTGCAAGACGGTTTTACCAGATCACGATTGACTACAGATGTGTTGGTATAAGAACTTTACAGCTGACAAGGGCAATTTCCAAGGTTACCTCTTGTGCTAGGAGACTCCACCGATAACCCTCCAGCTACGCGGCCAAAAGGCAGGTTTTTTAAGTGCTGCATTTGAGCGTCTAGACTTCTAGTTAGTGACCGTCGGCAAGAAATGTGAAGCTGGAAGAGTACTTCAGTTCTGAAGCTTCAAGTGGAACGGGAAGAGTAAGGGAGAGGCGTTATTATTATAGGGCCTATCTGAGGTTGTTGGACAAGACTCCAAGATTACCATTGAATTTGCTCCTCAATAATCTCCAATGCAGCGTCTGGCCGTGATCTGCGGGTGAGCACAAGAGGAGCATGTCTGCCCATGTTGGATGGTTTCAGGAGCCAGGTGTCCCTCACTCGGCTCCCCTCAACAACATCTCTACAGCTATGTACCTTGCCGCTTTTCTCTTCGATGGAAATGATCCTAGATACAACCTTCGCGGCCGACTCACTGTCCCAAACGCCCTCCCTCCTTCGGCAAGATGTCAGAAGTGCCAATGCCCGACGTCGGAGGGTAGGATCACGGCATTTGGTTCCAGTCAGATATAGACCAGGTAAGATGCCGAGTTCATGCGAACAGCTGTGCTCACTGTCGTCTTCTGGCGCTAGTGCTAGAACAGAAGCATATTCGACAATCTTCGAGAACTCGTCACGGAGGTTGTCATACAGGATTTCTTCCGCCCCTCGAGGCACGGTCAGAAGGATGTATCCAGTCAGATAAAGGATTCGGAGGCACGTAATTCCATTGTGCTCTTTTGAGCTTAAGGAATTGTGCTCCTGTAACAACCATGCCTCCATTGCGTCCCACCACTGGGAGAGACTCTGCCCAATTCTAATTCGCCAGATATCACTATCTGCGGCTTGATGATTCGCGTCTTTCTCTCTGCCTCTCTTGTAATCCATCACTTGCAAAAGCAGCGCAGTAAGACGTTCTCTTGCTTCCTCAAGGCTTGATATAGGAACCTCCGAGTGGATACGAGAAATGGGGTCAGGCTCCGTCATTGAGATAGTCCATGCGGGATGAAAGCTTGAGGCTTGAAGATCAAGACGTGAGAAATGAATAAGGAGGATTTCTTCAATTTCATCATCGTGGTGGGAATGCTGGGTTCTTGTGGTCCTTGGGAGGTAATTTCGATAGCCGATGGTATTCGGCTCGCGGAGTAGTCTGATGCCGCTACAGACGTGCTGAAAAGATGCATTGTAGTCTCCACACAGTGCTTCAAAAGCGCTAAGCACATAACATACAACCAGGACAACGGACTTTGCCAACGCGTTCATCGGACGCAAGAGGTGATGAATGGCTTTGTTATAATGGTGAAATGCCGAAGGGTCTGGATTGGGAGGCTTTCCGTACACATACCACCGATGCAAACTGCCCAGTGCAACCGTGGCGTGAAAGACACTCGGCTCGAGTACGGAGAGTTGAAGGACATAGCGTTCCCATAACTCTGACCTAAAGTAGCCAGACAGGTTGGCAATGGTACGAATTTGGAAGAACTGGAGAGCGCTTCGATCCCAGTGCTGGGGAGGTGCCCTCATAGGATAAAGGTTGCCTTGGGGAGACAGCCCTTGGAGATGGCAACGGTCCTGTGGCTGTATAATTGAGGGCCTCCCTGTGTTTTCGTCATAACCGTCGCACTGGCGTCCCGTGGAACGACATTTCACACAGGCAGGCTTGTGTTCGTCACATTTGATCCGACGAATTCTGGATCGTTCGTCAGCATTGTTCGTTGGCTTTGCGTTCTGTTTACGGAGCCGTTTCAGTCTCGTACTTGCAAGTTTTACAACCGGTCCTAACTTTCGGCTTAAACGCCCTTGGTCGTGTTCTCCACGTATCCTTCTTCAGAATGCAGCTCATGATACATGCTACTCTTTGCAGGGTTCGTCATGGATGATGTACAACCTATAGGCAAGACCGGCATCAGCGACATTATTACTTTGTCAGGTTGGGAAGTGCACGTGCTCGGTGGAGTCAGCGTCTGCGAGAGCTTGAGATCAGGTTGTAATTTCATCTATGACGCGTCACCCGACGGCTTTAGCATTTCCCAGTTGGCCCGCTCGTACAGCCAAAAATCGTCTAAGCCACATGCGGAGTAGCTCTCGTGGCGATCGCCACGGTCGTCGCTGAAACCCTTTTCGCAGAAGCTTATCGGCAGATCACCTCGTTGGAACTGTCCATTTGTCGTGGACTCTGAAGTAGTAGGTGCCATGATGCCAGGTGGGAAGTCTCTCAGAGGTCAACTTAGGGAAGAATGCAAACAGGACTTGCCGACGACTTGCCACCATTTGCCTTGTCCTCGACCCTCCTGTACTTCTTACCCAGTACACGGTGAAGGGGCGGAGTTGACGGGGAAGAGATGGTCCATCACACGGAGGACACACTTCAGGAAGTCACCATACCGAATCATGCGATCACTACCAACACCACCCATAGCTCAGAAAATACCATCCAGACGCATCACACACTGCCGCTTCCACAGCTTGCCGACACCGCGGCACGCCATCCACGCCAAGGACGCGCTTGCGACGCGTCCGGTCGCTGATTGTGTCTCGATGGTCGAAAGCGAGCATTGACCGGAGGAGGATCTACGAGCAAGCCTCGCACACTACACGTACTTCCCATACAGTACATCTGCACTTCATGCAGCGCACTCTCAACCAGTGGCTATCGCACTGGGGCCAGCCAGGCGCTCGGCAGGGCCCCCAGCGACAGCGACCCATCCAAGCAGAACGCGGAATGGACGAATGCTCCGGACAAAGTCCGTTCACGGCCCAACTATACACCGGCGCAGACGAGTGAATTGTCACACAGAAGACGAGGAGGGCCGGGAAAGGCCTGAGACGATATACAGATACAAAATAGATATTCGGATCGTTCACAGTCTTTCCACTCGAAAGTTTCTGGTTTCACCTACGTTACCCAGCTTTTACCGTAGACAAGCAGCATTTGGTGCCAGTTCTCCGGTTGTTTGTAGGCCTATGCCCCGTCCGAGAGCCTAAGGAAGCAAACCTCGGAGGTTTGATGAGATTCCGGGCGCTTCCAACCCCCCCGATGCCAAGCTCGTTGATGAGTCAGAGCCTGGAGACCCCGCCGGCAGGGACAGTGCACTAGATTGATATGCCCACTTCCGGTCCGAGAATAAACCTTGGGAGTGATATCCGGGGATACATACGTACAGACTATCTGGCTGGGAATGTCCGGGGAAGAAATTCTGTCCTCAGGCCGCTTCAAGCTCTACGAGTCGATCTTGTGCTCTGGTCTGCTCTAGCACCTGGCTGGCTTCCAACATGAGGCGACCTCTAGCTCTCTGATGCCCGTGAGGAGAGTCTCTCCCTCAAACCTGAGATAAACATTTCTTCTGCTCGAACCTAGCTGCACACTCCAGCGCGAACCCAAAGCATCGAGCATACCATCCCGTGGCCCAATAGCTCATTTCCATGTTGTGTGGCGCCCCTGTGATGATGCAGCCATCCACTCGTTCGCTCCGCAGAAAGGCACCTGAGAATTCCTGTAGATGCTCCTCGGTGCTTTTCCACATTAGATCGTCACCTGCAAATCCAATCATCACTGGAACGACCACAGACGCCGCTAAGTCTCTCCATCGGGGAAGCCAAACCTCCGTGGCTGAGCGCATTTCCGCCACCGGTAGAGGGTGGTTCAACTGGTGGGTGTACTTGTAGATCTCTGGGTCAGCGCAGCCCTTCTGGAGCATGACGATATCCTTAACCTCCGCAGGCAAGACTATGGTCGTTGGCGGCGGCCCGTCAGGGTCATGTGCAGGACGAAACGGTGGTGGCCCAGGCTAAGGCTATAAGTAACTTCCGTACCCTCATAGGTAGTTCCCAATATCATCACACTTGTTTTCACTTCAGGGTTTCTACTGGAAAGGTCTAACAAGTGCACAGATACAGGACGATTATTAGAACTATAGATATAGGGTTACTGCGCTGGAGCCAAAGCAGGAAGCTGTTCTGGGCAGGGACGGCTTGTTTTCATGGAAGCGAGATGGTGGGAACACTTGTATTTATAGCTGGACGCTGCATAACTGCCCTAGGGCGGTTGGGACAGACTATGAATCAATCAATCAATCAATCAATCATGACCCATATTCATATTCACCTATGCGAATACGAATAAAGTGAATATGTTGAAGCAAGTAACACGTAGTATGTAAAAGAGGACTTCCATTATAAAGTTACAAATTTCAAAGCTTGACATTGAAACGAGTTACCGAGAAGCAATTGTCATTCTTGGTATGTGACGAAATAGAAACGCCCACATTCCTCATGGCCAAGTAAAGTCGCTCCTTAGCAACCGTTCAGTAATTTTCCAGAGGGTTTCCGAGTTCTCCTCAGAGTTTCCATCAACCACCGGAATGAACTCGGTAGCGACTGCTCCATCTTTCAGATACGCCCCGCTCTGATGTGCTATGCGCGGATCCAGGGCTGCGACCAACATGGTCGCACATCCTTCCTCTACAGTTTTCTTCCTTGTGCCCTCCGTTTTGGTGCCAGCCTCTGTTCTCCTTTTCTCCGACGCCTGCCAGTCGTCAAGCGAAACGCTCGCTCGCATTTCACTTGAGATGGACCCGGGATGCAGCGAGTAAGCTTGCATGTTGTGTGTCTCCATTCTCTTTGCTAGAGCAATAGAGAAGAGAACAAGGGCTAATTTTGCTTGTATGTACCCGTCGAATGCCGTGTATGTGTCTCCATCTGAGAAATTATAGTCGTCGAATTTGGCATGAGTCCGGTGACGAACAGCAGAAGAAGCAACATTAACGACCCGCGTCCCAGGTCCCGCCGCAAGAAGTTTTGGCATCAAGAGGTTTGTCAGCAGGAAATGCGCAACGTAGTCAACTGCAAATTGACTTTCGATACCATCTTCTGTCTGTGAGTATGGCCCTGGTACAGTTGCTGCATTGTTAATCAGGATATCGACGTGTGGGACAGAACGAGATATCTCCAGAGCGGCCTGCTTTACTGACTCCAGACTAGATAGATCACATTTGATGAAGATGGCGGATACCGAAGGGGCTTTCTCGTGGATTAAACTGATCAGCCGTTTCGATTTTTCCAGGTTCCGATTAACTAGAATCAACTGGCGGGGGGCTGCAGAGGCGAAAGCAAGAGTAGCTGCGCTACCGATGCTATGGCCTGTTGCACCTGTGATGACGACTTGAGAAGTCAGAAAGGACATTCTCCATGTCTAAAATGATAGGAGAAGGTCCGGCATACTGATACGGTCTCTGACATTCTCTGGGTATGCGTCAACAACTTCTTGACCCGTGCTTTCGGTACCGAAGTCTGGCATATTATATTCGACGCAGCATTCAAGGCTAACTCATCGTCAAAATAGTTGGACTTGCGGCATTCATGTAAACTCAGCCATCGGAAATAAGTGGCTGGCAAGCCGATTAACCCCGAAGCTATGATGTTCTTCATTACGCTCGGAGCGCTCACTGCCCGACAACCCCGAAACATACCTCCTAAGTGGGTTAGGTTCACTGTCACGTGCGACTTGCTGATGGCGCTTGATCACCTAGGCCAAGGACAGGCTGTGACGTCAACATTGTCATACTTGAAACCTTTGCGGCGAAAAAGGCGGCTGAATAAATTCCAGAGATACTTGTAATCGGGCTGGCCCTGATCATCCGATCCACGAATATAGTTCATATACGTGGTAAACTCCGCAGCAGACCATGGCATAATTAGGCTACCTTGATCGTCTTTTTTCGGTCGAAAACAAGCGTGAACTTTTCCTGCCGGTTTGAGGCTTTCGGGCTTTGCCAAGGAAGGGATCATGAAGAAAATACAAGGCAGTATACCCGAGCGACTCGACAACCTGGCATCGACGTACCGAAATCAAAGCCAATGGAAGCAGGCCGAGGAGCTCGAGGTACAAGTGATGGAGACTGCTATCGGAGCGCCTGCTCCAGTGAAACAGATGATGACTGGTTGGCCTGAGGCGCGAGGTGGCCCGGTGACACGGTTAAAGAGTGATATATGTCTTGACGGCAGCGGAATCAACGCTGAAATATTAGCCTCTATTTCCCAGGGATTGTATTCGAGGATAGTCATGATCAATCAATATCTTATGAAGTAACTGGAAACAAGAGTGTCACGACCTGACCTTTTGACCGACGAGGCACACGCCGTGAAAGGAAGGTTTGGCGGGCACAGTTCACGCACAGGAAGATGTCGTGGCCTGCCTAGAGTGGCGTTAGTGGTTTTGCGACGGTCGCGGCTAACGACTCTCCGAAATCAATTTCCTCCTCCCACGTGACTCTTCATGCATGCGTGAGGGCATGTACTGTACGTACAGCCTCCAACACCGTCTACATCAGTCTATCTGTCTTGGCCTGGACGGTTGCTTCGGTTGGCCTTCTGACCTCTTCAATCAAGGGCTCACAATGCCTCTTTCAACCCCACAACCTCTCATGCTACGATGGACTACCATTTGGCCTCCCAGAAAAGTCACACGAACAAATTATAACACGGGAAGGAGAAAACCCACAAGTGGTCGCTGTATCGGTCACCAAACAGGACACGGCTTCTGAGTTGAGAGCTGAAATCTTAGAGTACTTCGCCGGTTCGACATCTTAAAAAGGAGGCTCAGGTCCTGAAAGTGAACTTATTCGATTATCAATCACGCAAACACCAAGACTTCAATACTACTCGTGATCATTATGCCGGGCGGAACAGAGATTGAGGCTCAGGTAGTCTCACAGTATTTTGGTGGATGCAGGTACGTTCTTGTCTATACCCAGTCATATTCGGAGAGCTAACATGACTCGTATAGCTTTCTCAAAACTCATCTACTACTAGCCCAATGGCAGAATGATCTCGAACATGCGCTATTCACATTTTGTGAGGCAGTGGCCCCAGATATACTCTCGACTCGATCATGGATCTGCCCACAGGCTGCAGAGCTGACACTCCTTATTAACGATGTTTCTCGCCATTGTCTGAACAATAGGCAATCTATGTTGAACTGCAGGATCATGCAAGATCGAAGAGACCAATTCATGATAGACTTACAAATCTCACGCAGAATCCGTCACGCGGCAGTTCATCGAAGCAATATCAACAGAACCACACAGAACGAATACTCATCCTGCGTTGGCAGGGTGTTGAGCACGGTTCAGCATGCTTTGACACATAGCCCGTCAGCCACTGCAAGACAGAAATATGGGCGAGACTAGACCGTAGATTTTATATTGACATCTTTCCCAGATCAAAGCAATTGCGAAGCAATCATGGTGCTTGCACACCATGACCACTTTCTCCGCTGTTGCTTTATCACACCTGGTCTCCCGAGAACAAACTCAGCTTGCCAAAGATCTGGAAGATGCCGCCAATCTCAAAGCATCAAATCTTCTACAAGCACGCGAGCGGAGGCAACGTGCGGAGTATCAACGAGTCATCAACCGAACGCGAAACATAGCGGACCAAGCTGCGGCACATGCAAGAAGACTTCAATATCGCCGTTAAGTGTAAAATGATCGTGAGCAACGATTGAAACGAGAGGCACTTCGGTGGAAGATAAGGCTACAGGCCAACCTAGAGTCGGTTGAAAACCTGATTCACGACATGCCGAGCTCGAGCGTGATAAAGGCGTACGGTCGACTACACCTAATATGGCTAATGCTTCTAAAGGTCTTGGCTTGTCTGTCCGGATTTTTGTCCAGGAGGGTACTCACGACTTCTTTCCCATCATGATCTATGCTGTACAGTACATGGTCTTGAAAAGCATTTCTTGACGTAGCTCACAATTATACTCCTATTTCTACGGGTGCGGCACGGAGGCTTGATTTCTCGATGGGTTGTTAACTGGTTCAGCCGTTCCAACACGACGGTGCCTGTCTCGCCGTCGTCCTCGGCGAAATATCATGTCCACCGCCAAGGTCGATCCCTTTGACCCCTTGAAAGCAGTATCCTGCGATTGAGAGCATCATCGGCGCCGTATTGAGTATTTACAGTACAACCTTCAACTGGGCCACATTGATACTTCTTGGCGGGGTTGCGTGGTCTCCTTTCCAAGGTAGTCTTTCCCTTGTTACGGTACCCAAGCCCACCGATTCAGGGTCTTCTGTCTCTCGGTGGCCTCCCTGCAAGCCACCATAAACAAAGGTTTTCATTGATTGCTGACCTTCGGGGCATTGATCTTTCCCCTTCGCAAACTTCTCTTGCCGTCTGCTGCGTTTCCTCCCAACGCCGTCTACTCTCCTCCTGTTCTCTCTCCCATCGCATTCTTTCCTGAGCTCTCTCATGTTCCCAGCGGTCTCTCTCACGCTCTCTCTCCCTCACCCAGGCATTCTTTTCACGCACTCTCTCCTCCTCCCAACGATCTCTTTCACGCTCCCTCTCCCTCTCCCACTGTTCTCTTTCCTGCATTCTCTGCCTTGCCCACTCTTCTCGATCATCTAACACACGTCTCTCCAGGCGATCCAGTTCGGTCCGATACTCGCTGATGTCGCCACGGCCATTTTCCGGCTGAGGATCCTCATTTTCTGGCTGCCGGAAATGTATGGTGATCGTCCAGTTAGGTTGAAGAGTCGCCTCCCATATCCTTGGAAGGATGATGTTTCCATCCGGTCCTGACAGCTCGAACTGACTTTGGCGTATATCGGCCAGAGGTTGCCGGCAAGCATCAGCTATAAGGGTTTCCATACCCTAGACAAGGCTCTTGTTAGTTTCTGACAGACCTCCACACATGGAGCGCACCAGCCATGTCTGACAGCTAGAATAAGGGAACGTGAAAGGTCGCCCGACATCGTTGATGAATGTGATAAATGCTACTTCCGCTGTCATCGGTTAGCAAACACGATTTGACCTATCTTCGTGAGAGACAAGACCGGCTCCATTTTCTTTGGTCCTTTTGAAGCTATTGATTCTTCATGGGATTGAGTTTAATCAGATGACTTGCATTAGAAGATCCCGCGCAAACCAGTAGGAAACGTGGTGGTATCTTATTGGCAGGGCGAAAACAGCATGCAGCTTAAGAGCGTACTTTAGATGGACGCTCTTGCATGCGGCATCTTAGTATGCCTTTAGCCTTGCATAATTGTGCAGCGGACGACCCCAGCTGCTCATTATCAGCGAGTTTAGATAGTAATTGGTCAGTGAGAGACCAAGATAGATATCGGGAAAGCTGGTGTCCGCCATACCTGCTGGCAAGTTCAAGAGCACTTTGACAGCATGTGACAATTTATTATGCTGTCGTGTCATAAACCCTCGTACTGAAAATCATCAAGATCATGCTTTATATCCTCGTGTCCATTCGTCTCGAGTCTGTGTCGACTCGGTGCCCCAGCAAGAGCTGGAATCTTCAATCCCTCCTAGCCCTCGTCAACCTCGTCTTCTACAGCGACCACCTGATCTGGGACAAGGCGGACGTTTTCGTGCGCACGATGCCATCGATAGTATGGCCACAGTGGCCGTCTGCACATAGCGAATCACAGAATGTCTCGGATTATACATGCTTGGGGAAGACCTGACGCAATAAGGTGACAGTGCTGGAGTGATGTTATTGAAGACTTGATTCGCGTTGCAATCTGGCGACTCATTGCAAAGTAGCTTGCACTATTATCGTCGTCTTCTATGCGTTAGATGCCTCAATTTGCTCCTCAATAGACTCCGGAAAGCCAGATTGACTATCAGGGCCAGCTTCCGTCATCCGTAGAAGCGAATAGAAATCAGTGACGGAAGGACAAGTCGTAAAGAAGGAATGATACGAGCAGGTGATGCGGTTAAGAGCGTAGATTGAATCCAAGAGGTCTTCCGTGTGTTCTTGTATAGCGTTACGCTGTCCGTATGCACCTCATGTTCTACTCACTGTCGCTGCTCAGCGAGATGATATCTGTCTGGTCGTCATCATCCTCCTGGGTGTTCCGAGTTTCATTACTGGACCCAAGATAAATATCCCGAATGTCGCCTTCTTGGAATCCTCGTTTGCACCAAGGACAGCCTTTGCCTTGTCCAAGCCAGAATTCCAAACATTCCCTGCAGGCACTGTGACCGCATGGAATCATAGTAGTTTTAAAAGCCACCATACAGAGAGTGCACCGTAAGTGATCAATCTTTTCCAATTCCTTGTGCGTAGCTTCCAAATCATTGCTCATTTTTTGATTCTGAATGCGCAGCAGCCTGTTCTCGTTGATACACTGCCGCAACTTGCGAGTTTGCTGTTGAAGCTTTTTCCGAGTACTTTCGGCAATACTCGGAGCGCCTGGTCGCTGTCGTCCACGCTGAGCGATACGACGATCCAGTTCAGCCTGTTTAGCGAGTAATATTGTCTTCAATTGCCGCGCCTGCATCAACAGGGAGGAGAACTTCCTCCTCATGTCGAAAGCACCATCTATAACCGACTCGTATTCGACCTGAATTTCAAAATCAGCGTCGTTGAGGAAGTGATTGATGTCGACAATAGGCTGCATCTTGCGCTTGTTGGAGAACGGCGGTGTGAGTAAGGAGTTAGACATATAAAGAGGGACGACGGGTAAAGCAGGGCTAGAGCGCATTCTTATACCCCTAGAATTAGTAGGTTCACAGCTGCTACACGAGCCTGGTCAGGCGCCTTTGCGGTTCGCTTCCGGGGATTGTCGACTCCTGAGCGTATGGTACCTGACATATCCGTAGACCAGCAGCCCCAATGACGCATGCTGCGGCACGAAGATGCCACCACACATCGGTGTAATTATGACAAAGAGGCTATGTGCCCGTCAGGATCTGGAGTCCACTGTATCCAATCCAGCTGCGCCTTCGAGCCCTAATGCGAAGAATAGGGGTCACTTCGAGACATTCGAGGAGACGGTGCAAAGGTTGCCTGATTACGCCTTTGCAGCCGAACCAAGAAGACTAACTTCAGGTGGCCAGGGGAAAAACCGATAGTTGGTCGGGTCCCGAGCAACAGATACCTCCACGCCCCGAATCGCGGATGTGTGGTGGCATTGGGCTTCCTTTCGAGACCCTCGTCGTCCTCCCGTCGGTCAAGTGAAATTTTAAGCAGAGTCGAGGTGATCTTGGACTTGACTCTGAACTGATACTTCTCATTTTGACCAGATCAGAAGCAGGTCGTGGTAGTACAAAATTGGCCATCATAGGCGGCGGGAACCCTTGGTGCCATGCTGAACAGCAGAAGATATGGCCACTGAAAAGACTGTGACGCATCACTGCTTCAGCAGAAGCTCTGTGATCTGTTCACTTTGGTGTCTGAGTTGTTCATTTTGCTGCTTGATTTGATCACTCTGCTGTCTGAGCAATTGCACAAGCTCTTTTCGTTGTTGCTCAGAGTCTTTTCGTTGCTGCTCAGAGTCTTTTCGTTGCTGCTCCAGCTGCCGTTGCAGGTTCTGAATCATGGTTCGAAACTCGGCATTCAAGCCTCTCCCTCGCTGCGGTTTGCGAAACCCTTCATCCTGGGACTCGGGCGCACTGCTGTCATCCTGAGAGCTTTGTACGCTGAGGTCATCGATGTTGGCCGGCTCGAGTGTACTTGTAATCGGATCAGGCAGCTCATCGATCACGGCGGTCAGTCGCCGGAGCAGATCTGGGGCGAAAATTTGGCAAACGTTGAGTGTAAATTGGTGACTGATCCATCTGTGTTCGCCCCTTTCGTCTCCAACGTTGAGTTCTTTGATCGTTTCGCGAAAGTACAACGTGTTCTCACCGTCCACTTCAGGATAGTGAGCATAGATACGCACGCTCCGGTCGTCATGTGAGATGGAATATCCCAATGCCCTCCTGTGCACCTCCGAAGCACGGTTGGCCTTGCGAAAGACGTCCACAATTCCCCGGAGGGCAACGGTCATGCTATGAGCATTCGGTCGATCTGCTAAGTCAAGCCCCTGCTTCCCACACTTCACCTCGCTAGTCAGGAAGGGAAAATAGATGTCCTCGCGCGCCGTGTAGTACGACTTCTCCAAAGGTTCGACGCGGAGCTTCCGGCGCTGGACTTCGGTAAAGTTGGACCATTTGAATCCGTATGTCCGGTCCGGCTGCGGTCGGGGTCCATAAAACGAAATTCCTTTGACCCAAGGGTCATTATGACCTTCGATCAGACCGTGGAATTCTTCTCGACCACTAATGTACAGGTTCTCAACCGAGGGAACGAGGAGGGGATGCAGGTCTAGGTAGACTCGAGCTTCGGATCGGCCTCTAATCAAAGTCTGGAATTTGTTGAATCGGTCATCAAATAATGAATGATCTGGACGCGGTTGGTGTGTGGTGAGAAGCATTTCGCACAATCTCTTGTCTTCCTTCACGAGACCAGCATCAGATGGCCGCATAAAACTCCCTTTTGTCTCCAAGACCACCGGGTAGTTCACATCTTTGTAGGCCGAGTATTTCTTGTCTGCTGAAACCGTGGATTCCGTGCCGTCACCGGATTGCGAAGGTCGGCGACTTAACGAATCCGATGACCGTGATCGTTTCGAGGGTGGCAGACTCATGTCGTCTTCGATATCGCATTCCTCGCTAGGTGGAACGCTTGATAGCCACTTCTCGACAAATGCACCGCTGTCCGATGGTTCTGGAGGCGAGCGGGCTCTCTTTGCGGATGCGCGCTCGGTGTGCCTATCCGGCGATCTTGTCTTTCGTTCTGGTATGGGAGAGTTGGCAGGAGACGATTCACGATGTAACTGCGTCACCTTGTCAGCATCTTTCCTCCTGTAGAGACCTTCATTGCATCCACTCACGTCGTCGGTTTTTGTGGCAGACGGAGATGGAAGTTGACTGTGCAGCTTCGAAAGAGGGATCTCAGGAATGAAGTCTTCCACCAGAGAAGCTGGAGAGGCTTGTTGAAGGTCAGATAAGCGGCGGATCTTGTGAGGACGTTCGCCGTCGTCGCTCTGTACGGCGTGTCGTTTGTCTAGAAAATGTCAATGATCCATTGATCATGCGTTCCCAGTCGTTCGAGGCTCTTACCGTGCAGTTTGGCCTGTTCGTGACTCTGCACGTTCGTGGCCTCTGTATCGGGTGAGACCATGTGTTACAGAGGAGAGCAAGCGCTCTCGCATCAATCAGCACTGTGTCATGTCGGTCTCTTGAAGAATCGAAGCCTTCGGGTTCGTTGGCACAGGAAAGAGCGCAGGCTGAGGCGAGTAGCACTGTCATCCAATCAAACGGGCTAGGTTGGGTGTCACATGCGACTTGCCGAGGGCGCTTATTCATCTAGGCCAAGACAGGCCTCGCCGTTAATCACGACCACTTCAATCCCGTCTTGCTCTCATCGGTTCACATGCGTGTCGCGACGCAGTTTTTGAACTACATCCGCCGACCTCATCTGGATAGGTAGTTCGCTTTCGAGAGCCCATCCTCAAAGGGTTGAAGACTGGCCGATGACGTGTGTGCGTGCTATTTTTGACAAGGCTATTTTGTTTACACCATCGACCTCCGGCGGTCATCTTGACGAGTTCTTGACGAGTTCTTGACGAGTCTTGTCGCCCTCATCTTATCTCCCACTTCTGCCGGTTGAATGACAAAGTGTGCTTTCTGGGGCGCGAAGGAAGTTAAGTGACCGATAACTGTTCCATCCATTGAGACCCTCACTGTTTGAATCTATCTGTCGATTTTGCAGATTGAAGTATTGGCATAAAACGAACGCCTTCCTCTGTTGAACACACACTAGATCCAGTCAATACCGCTCCGCTGACAAGTGGCCAGCAAATCTCATCGTCACCAATTCCCACCCCTCTTCTCTTTAATGGCTTTTGCCCACAGCAGTCACCTCCCTCATCGAGAACAGCAAACCGCGACCCTGTCAAAACTTGTCTCCAGACGCTTCACCGTTTTCGGCCCTGGAACCTTGCCTGTTCCCACGTCCTGCCTGCTTCTTCTTATCCTCGCTTGTACCCTCCGTACGACGACCCTGACCGCTGCATTCTTTTCCGTTTAGATCGCTCCTCCTTGTCAACCTGATGCCTTCCCTCACAAGACTTCTCGACATTATCCGCTCATACACCTGGAGAGAAAACAAGGAGACCAAGCTCGATCGCTTCGACGGTGCGGTGCAGACTGGTCGGCAATGGCCACACAAGAGAATGTGCGCTGGCTGATAAGGTTGAGTTCATTGACAGTGACGCAGATGAAGCTGTTGAGATGTGGAAAATGCCATCAATGTTCTATCTATACATGCCTATTTGGTGTTCAGCCGCTGTCGAGATTAAGAGCAGAGCAGCTACCAAACTCAACAAGATGCAACTCGGGGATGACATACTTCATAGTCTACAAACAAGGCGGTTCAAAAGCGCCGGCAAACATCTCGTCGATGCATGAATACTGTCGTGGGTTATTATTGCCTGTCCGACTCGAGATTGTCGGTACCTGGGATTTTGTGGATTTGAGGAGCTCCGCAGGCATTCAAGACCTGCACGCACATCACTGTTCAAGATCGAGTCACTGAGCTCTTACAACGGCTAGGAATAGACCGCATTTGACATGGACATCGCCAACCGCCATGAACCAGGACTCATCCTTCCTGGTGTGCAGCATTGGTACTGCCACTCCTCGGATGGGGGTCTCATTCGTGCCAGAGTCGATCTGCTTTACAAGAGAACGCCGTGGCACTACTGTCGTAGCTGGTGCATCATCGGCGTACCGACCCTCTACCGGCAATGTCAGATGAATGTTTAGCATGAATCTGTCATTCCAAGAGTCTCCATGTCAGACTACGACAGAGAGACACCGACTCAGACGAGATTCAGTGTACAAGACGAAAATACTGTACGGCCGGCCAATGTACTGTACTGTACCAGCTTCTGCCTTATTGTAAGGAGTTGTCTCGAAGGCCCATGGTGAGTGAAGGCGATGGTCGAGAGAGGGAGTGGGTTGTTAGGAGACAATGCTGACGCCTGAGAGGGGTGTGACCGTCCTGTTCGTACGTACAGTCTTGTGCAAGCACATGTCAGAGGACGAGGGGAGCGAAAAGTGGTCAGTGCGAGAATCTAAGGCTCCCTTCCTTCTCCCCCCTCTCTCACTTGTCTGTCCTTCCTGGCTCTTTTCCACTTGTGTTAGTCCACAGGACACGACTCTAGCGACGTGATCAGACATGGCTATGTTGCTCTACCAAATACCGAAAGACACAGCTGGACGAGATGAGTGACAACCATGCCAAATCTTCCAATCCCCTACCCCGTTTGAGGAGCAGACATCACCCTGCGACGGTCAGATCCTTGGTGCATTTTGGATTGTGTGTCTCCTTCGGGGCGACGGCTCTTTGAGTTGAACCTTGCCCTCCAGACTAAAATATTGACTTTGCAAAAATGACTCACTTTCGAATGGCCGGCTGCCACAGTATTTGGAATCAAGACCAGGGTATTTGGAATCAAGACCAGGGTATTTGGAATCAAGACCAGGAAAACGGCATAATCCAGCCATTCTAGCTTTTGGCAGATCAATGGTTTCTAATGATTATCCCCTTTTGGTCCAAATTTCAAGAATAGTGAGACCACTCTAGGAGGAGAGGACGTGATAGTACTGTCTGTACTGTGCGAGATCACAGTCAGAGGGTGGTCAGTGCGAGAGCATGTGGGCTCCACTCCATCTACTATTTTTCATCCTGTCTCCGATCACACCCCTTCCCTTTCTTCCCATCTTCTACCCTTTCCTCCCTTCCTTCCTACCTCCCTCTGCCCTTCCTCTCTTCCTGCCTGCCTCTACCCTTTCTTCCTTTCCTTCCTTCCTTCCTTCCTTCCTTCCTTCCTCTACCCTTCCTTCAATGTCTCCCTTCTCATCACTTCACAATCACTGAACGTTGCTTCTGTTCGTCTACGCAAGAACGCACGCTACGTGAATCAAGAAGATGGGCTTTTTTGCCGTTACAAAGTCTCCAAAGGACGCAGCTGAACGAGACTGGACGATAGGCATACCAAAGCTGCACAACCCTATTCAGCGGAAACGCCCTGAGGTGGCCGGTTTCCGGTGCAAAACAGAAGGCGAAACCAACAATTCCTGATTTCCCGTTGATCTTTGCTCTCCAGCAAGAGAACCAACTGAGCCAGAGACTCGCTCCCAAACAAGATCAGCAGTCGAAATTCTTGGTTTCATGGTCGAAATAACGACGCGAAATCAAGTATCACTCACTATCTTGCTATTTCTACCTGTCATCCTGGGCAGTTTCAACACTCTGATTAGGTCCTTGGGTGAGTATCGCTCAGAAAGCTATAAAAAGTGGCAGTCACAGTGAAGGAGGCTTCAGCATCCCAAAACGGCAAAATGTAAGAAAAATCGACAATTCTTTCCGTTCCTCTGAAGGTACGGAAAGATCTTGCTCTACTCTCACATTCTCTAATACTCCCCCTCTCTCACTTCTCCCTCCCCCCTCCCTCACTTCACCCTCTCTCATTCCCTCCCACACTCCCTCTCTCCCTCTCCCTCTGTCCCTCTCCGTCTCTCACTCCCTCTCTTACTCACACCCCCTCTCCCCCCTCCCCCCCATTTCTCCCTCTCTCACTCCCTCTCTCTCTGTCTCCCTCTCCGTACCTTTGGACGAGGAATGGTCAGAGACTTGACCTCTCCAAGTCGACATTGTGCTCTCATGTCGAGCTGACTTGCAAATGGGTCGAGTTGGCAAGAAAGGCCTGCTTCCTAGAGGATCAGTCAACACGCCTTTATTTCAGCATCGAAAAGAAGGCTTCCGAGGCTCAGCATCGCAACTGCCCAATTCTTCTATCCTATGTACTACCCTCATGGGTGCTGCTCTTAGAGCGCCGGAGGACGAAGCCCTATGGGTGCGAAAGCACTGAGATGGTCCTTTGAATCACCGCGATGAAAAAATGGAAGAAAAATCGACATTTTTGGGTTCCACCAAATGACCTGAAATTTTTTTGAGGTCATTTGGTGGAACCCAAAAATGTCGATTTTTCTTCCATTTTTTCATCGCGGCCTGCTCTCACTCTCCTCGCTTTCTCACGCCACCTCTCTCTCTCCCCTCGCTCTCTTCTCCCCCTCTTACCACCTCGCTCTCACACCCTCTCTCACACACCACCTCGCTCTACACCCTCTCTCACACACCACCTCGCTCTCACACCCCCTCTCACACCCTCTGTCTCTTTGTCTTTTGTCCCCCTCTCTTTGTCTTTTGTCCCCCTCTCTTTGTCTTTTGTCCCCCTCTCTTTGTCTTTTGTCCCTTCTCTCTTCTCTCTGTCCCTTCTCTCTTCTCTCTGTCCCTTCTCTCTTTCTCTCTGTCCCTTCTCTCTTCTCTCTGTCCCTTCTCTCCCCTCCCTGTCCCTCTCTCCACTCTTAGACCTTCACACCTCTATGACAGTACCCAGTCTGACAAGCACCCACGCGCTAGGACTTGAGGACAGATTATAGCGTGTTTCGATATCCAAGCGTAATATTTCACCCCTCTCCACCGTGCCGCGATAGGACATGAGTTTGAAATCAATTCGCTGGCTCATGCACATCTTAAAATACTGTACTCCACTGAGCTTACGTTTTCATGATACAGGGAGAAGAGGAAGCAGTGCGACATCAACATAGACAGGGCATTTCCTAGAGGCCTCTGATTCGTCAAGTACTATGCAGAGATGGTACGGAAGACGAAAATTTTTTCGCTCTCGTTAGTCGTACTCATCCATGTTAGAAGTGTCTGACGAAGTCAAACGGATGGGCTCAATGCTTTTTATCTTCGATAGCTGAAAATGTACCACTCACACAGACTCTGATTCCCAAATCCCGGTTACAGTCCGAAACGAGCAGGATGGGTAGGGTACCGTACTTTGTTTTCGAGAATCGCGCTTAGAAGGATTTCCCACCGTCCTCTCGATACATTTACTGTAAGAAATGACACGGATGAAGTAGGTAAGCTTAGCGGCTTTAGCCAACTCGGGAGATGTGGTTTCACCGTTGGGAATCCAGGTCATGTGTCTGTCACCCGAAAAAGTCCAGTAGGTAGCGTTTTTAGAAGAACGAGGAATTCGAGCTACGAGGTGATAAATCCCTTGTCGCGGTCGTACAGTGCGTACACCTGTACTTATTTCAAACGGCGGGAAACACCAAATAAATTCACAATTCCGAAGATTACCCGATATTATTGGTAAATGATTGTGGGAATGTGCTTCGTCTGCCTGGCTGCGCGGACTTCAGGGAATGCATGTCCAGTCTAGCGAGACGTATGACCAAATGATATGACGGAAGGGTTGCTTGGAGAAGGCGTAGACATTCGCCTTCAGGATCAAGGTGTTCTTGCGTACGCCAAAAAAGTTGTCACGACAAACATTCCTCACGACGACGAAACCAGAAGTACATTACCAATTGAGACCTCCTCGTCTTTAGTCTCCCTGCGTTAGCGTTGGCACATCCATAGTGACATTGAAAGGGCTTGGAACACCTACTGCTCAATGCAGCACCCTGCAATGCCTGCCGTACAGCCGAAAATGACAAACCGACATCGCAGCATTTTCTAGCAAAGGGATCACATCCCGCTTTAGGAACCGGTCACAATTGACCTAGAGACTCATGGGTGTTCTCAGGAGTTACTGTAACAACCGCACAGCCCACATAGAGATCGGGCTCAGTCTCGCCAGGCCTCCAATCTCTTCACTATTAAAAGCGGCTTCCCGAAGCATCGGCCTCATGGAAGTCAGTCATTCCCCTCCGATTGTTGGAACTCACACGCACACCTCTCGACCGCGGTTCCTTTCCTGGAGCAGATATGGATTCTTCCGTCTATTCTGGTACAACCACTGACAGCTTGAAAGAGCTTTGGCATTCGTTCGAGCGAGCATGCATGGAGTCTCTCGCCGAGCCGCCGACAGACATCGTAGACAGAGTGGCTGCTACCCTTGAAGACGCTATATGCTGGCTACGCTCCCATAGTCCCCAGGTTTTCCTGCCACAACACAGAGGCTACAGCGACGGCCATCAACCCTCGAGGATTGAATCGCCACAGCTGCCTTCATTATGTGAGGTAAGGGCCTAGAGGTGTAGTTGTGATGCTAAGTATCACCTGAACATTTCCACTGAGTGAGTTACAGAAGCAGATCGTCTCGACTTCAGCCGGATGGCTTCCTGTTCCTGCCGGATCACCTTTGAGGCGGCGTTCACGGGCTCCATGGACGAGATTGGCCCTCGGATGTCGGAAGGGTCGAGGTTGCACCAGCCAGAAGAAGTTCTGCTGAGACGAGAAATTATCCAAGAATCCTCCGAAACAGGTGGACGCCCAGCCCCACGAGAAGATGTTCGCATGATTCAAGGCTGTCGGGCAAGCACGCGAGTATTGACACCCTCAATCACGCGCAATTCAGGACCACCTGATGCTAGAGATGGCGAGGTGCCTCTCACGACGGGAAGCTGTGACGCGGCTGGCAAAGCACGTGAAGCTCACGCCCGCTGCCATTCCGGTGGCAGTCCCATTCTGGCTGGACCGAATGCGGAGCAAGTGTGCTCAACGGGAGTAGAACAACCGGGTCGGTCACCTCGGAATGCCGCCTGTATCGTGCCGCAACCAGAAGATGCGGAGATGTCCCTGAGTGAAGAGATTGACGATTATGACGGCAGCGGGTCCGAAGAAGAGGAGGAGCGCGGCACACGTTACGTGAATGGGAGGAAAAGAACATGTGCAAATCAGACTATTCACTCACCACTAAAGACAGTGAAGGTGGAGCACACTCCTGAAGCGTTGGCTGAGCGTTTCGGGACGAACGATCAGGGTGCGTTCATCTCAACCCTGAGAAAGGAGTGGCGAGAGATTACTTCTTCGCAGCTATTACCGGAAAAGGACACGACTGCGCTGATTGGCAAGCTCCGATGCCAAGACATACCAAGCTTTGTCAACTTTGTCCTACAACATGGTCGTCAACTGGAAAAGAACTCCCTCCGAGGTGAAGTTCAGAGCTTGAAGAATCGAATGGACTATGCCCATTACTATAAGCTCTATGCGGCCGCCTCCAACGATACCCGGAAAGACGCAGACTCGTCCTTCTTGCCCTGGATGCGGGAGTGGTATCGACAACGTAACAGATCATGGGCCCTACCGATGGGGCGAGGCAAGGGTGTGGCTACAGTGGTCATGGATTGTCTTGTCGACCTCCATCTGTCAGATCCAAGATTTAAGGGCGTGCCCCCGCGAAGGATGAGGGATAGAGTGAAACAATGGCGTGCCCTTGGGGAGTTGTGGTCCAAGCTGATCGAAGGCTTTGGACCTGGCATCTTACTCTTGGCCCCTTCCTCTGAGCCCGAATATCGGTAAGGCCGTCGCCTTTTTTACATACTGCACGAGTCGACGAAATTCCGAGCGAGTTCGCTGACCTGTGGACCACATCACAGATACTGCTTCAGTGAGCACGCACGGAAAGCCTTCCTAAGAGCTCTAACCCAGCGGCGGACTGCCTTCGACGCAATTTTATCTGAAGCTAACCAATTCATGAACGAAAAGTTTCGCCACCAATTTGTACCTGTCTCTATAGACACATCGTTCTCAAGTTTTCCAACAATCACAGACGATGGACAAAGGCATCAGCAGGATGGATAGAAGAGAACTTTGAGCCCTGCTTGGAGGTCGGCTCTGAAATCGCAGGTAAGATTTTGGGGTCTCCTCACAGTTGGACATCGCACCATAGCCACTGCACGATAGATCTCGTTTTAACTTCTGCGTACTCGAGGCCGATCACAGGCTCCTGTAGATAAAGAACGAATGTTACTGTAAACACAAAGCCAACTAGACAAAGTATTCAATTCTACAGTACATTTGGCAACCGCTGCCGAGTCTACAACCATTTACCTAGAGCCAGACGCAGATTCGCAGTCAGCAGCCGAAAAATTCACCCTCTGGGCCTGTACTTTATCCTATCCACATTGAGACATTAAAAATTCCCATTCGTCTCGTAAAACCTCAATATTTTCAGTGGACAGTGAAGCGCCAGCCATTCGGTGGTCAAGACATGTCTCTGCCCGTCGCTGGTCTTCGCGACAGCTGCCGGTTCCCCAGAACTTGAGGTGTGTAAATCTTCCACTTCCACCACCTCTTGCTCCCAGTCTGTTTGAAGAACCTGGCTCATGCAATCGACGTGGAGGGAGAAGTTATCATGATTGATAATTCTCTCCGCCGAGCTGCAGGACTTGTTGGCCGACTTTGCCGGAGCCGGTCGACTTGTGTGTCGATTAGGCTTGTGGAATGAAAGCGGCGTCGATCCGACGAGGTAATGATGAACGAGCATGTTAATCAAGCAGTCACTGCAGTCTGTCAACCTAAGTGTACTTTGGTTTCATTGAATTTTTCAAAATTCCTTACGGGAGGAGGTTTTCTCTCGGTTCCCAGGTGTTTTCGGCATCTCGATAACCCAGCCATTTGATTTCATACAAAACTTCCTGGCGATCCAGGTCGTATTTGGAACGTTTGATATATTCGACGTGAAAGCTTTCTAACTGACCTTTTGGTCGTGATGTCTCTGTCGGCGAGCGTTGGTGCTCTTGTCGACCCATGTCGTTTCCGATGACGGGCAGTTGACCAACAAGACTGGCGTGTGTCTCGGATTTGGACCGTTCGAGTAGAACCTCTACGAGACGGCTGCGTAGATTAGGTCGCGTGGACAGCGTAACTGTACTCTCATCTTCGTAGCTGTAGTCTTTGCCTTTGTGGGCCGTCTCTAGTATTTTGGGATCTGTGGCGTTCGCCATGTCAACGGCTGCGGAGTTGTTTATCGATCTGTGAGATAGTGATATACTCAATAGCAATGCTACTAATAAGAGCCACGCAACTGGAAAGAAGAGGGCTTGGAAGATTATGCTACCCTCCATGTATCTTGTAACAGCAAAGCCGGACCAAGATATTTCGAAGGCGTTGCTTATATAGAAGGCCGACATATGTACCACACTATCGACACATACGGAGAGCTTGGAACTCAGGACGGAATGTTCATTCCACCCAAAAATAAGCACTAACAGCAACGGGTACTCTCGACGGTCAAAGCTGTGAATACGATATGCAGTATTGCTGCCAAATTGTCTCTATACCACAAGGTGCTGCAGTACAGCAGAGCCAGGGAGGGGTGCGTAACAAGGTAAAGATAAGATGCAAATATATTTTCTGTCAAACTTGTCTTAACCATCGTGCTTTTCTTGAAGTCTGACACTCCTCCTGAATCTCTGAGACGCATGCAATTCGGCACTCCAGTCACTAGCCAGTCTCCTTTGATTAAATTGGTCGTTCTTCTCTTCATCCTCATCACTGCAGCATGTTTCTTTTCTTGGGTTGAGGTTACTGGATCTTCGCACAGGATGGTCCTCCTAAGAATGATTGGTGATTTACCACTGAATTGCATTTCTTTTCCCGCAATGTTATCCCAGAGCATTCAGCAAGGCTTCTTCACAGATCGTGCGGAGGAAGAAACGTAAACCAAAGAAGCTAAATCGCGATACTGTAATACCTTGACAAAACTCACGCATGAAGATGTACCATATAAAGTCCCGCTAGGTTCCATCGATTCGTGTCTTGGCCAGCAGGTGCAGTTATAAGCAGGGGGTGTTCCTCAAAGTATATCACTTGACGCCCTAGGATGATTTAGCAGGTAAGCGATCGTCTCCTATTCCTCATTTAACAAGTTTTGGGGCTGATTTTTATACAGTGGTCCACGGACTCGATGGCACATTTATTTGACCTCCCACACGAACTTCTTTTTCTGGTTGTCCAATACCTGTCGATCAAGCCTTACGGCACCAGTATCACCTGTGGCAACTTGTTCGCAATCTCACTGACTTCGAAACGCTTTCACGCTGTCGCACGAAAATTGATTTACAAAGCCGTATTTTTGCCTTCTCCAAGAGCCGCAGTTCATTTCGCTCGGACCCTCACAGAACATCCTGATCTAGGATTGCTGGTTCAATACTTCGAAGCAGGAGCTCTCGAGCAAATTGAACTCCAGGCCATTTCCCATCGCGACCAGAGACCGAGTGTGCAGGGCACAACAACTGCTCAAGAAGAAGCGCAAAGATATTTCCTGCTACCTCTGAAGAGGTGGCATTCGACCTTTCCACAGGTGGCTGAGGATCTTCGTTTCAACAACGGCGCAATCTGGATCTCATCCATACTTTCTCAGCTGCATCGTCTTGTGGAGGTCGAGCTGCAGCTCGGAAGATCAGCACAGTACCTGAACAGGTTGATAAAATGGTCCAGCGTCGATGCCAAGGGAGGGCTCCCATTCAAAGAATTAGCCAGTCTCAGCCTTTTGGCCAACGAAGACGCTGGCGTGGACGTGAAGTCTATTCTGCGGCTGCCCTCCTTGGAAATATTCAGATCTTGGAGTCTGCGCGGGTACTCTCTTCCGAACACGGTCGGGGATATAACCTCGCCTCTCCGTTACCTTGGTCTCTTTCATCCTCACATGGATGAAGCTGAGGTCGCGTCGTTGCTTCGCTGCTGCCAAGATTTACGCCAGTTCGAATTGCAACCTATTTTGGGTATGACTCCGGGAGTGCCATGGTATCATGCCAAAGCAGTGGCACAGGGGATCAGCGCAGGGCTCTATCAATGTCAACAGAACCTAGAGGTATTGACCATCGATACCTGGACCACCTCTACACCGGCTCAGCCCCTTGATCTCATTGGATATCGACATCTTACCAAACTCACATTACCAGCCACAGAAGCCGTGAAGTTGGAAGATGGTTGTGAGCTTCTTGCACGAATGGTCTCATTTCCAACGTCGTTAAAATTCTTGATCTTGGTCATGGCCCAGCGTGGAAGAAGTGACACTCTTTGCTCGGCACTACATCAATACGTTGAAAACGAACAGGTCTCGCCCATTCTCAGAACTTTGGATGTCATCTGGGAGCGCAGTCGTACCTCCAAGGCCCCTGAAATGACAAAAGTTGAAAGTTCTTGTGCATGTCGTGGAATTATCTTCCGTTCAAGGCTCTCTCTTCGATAGATTGTTGACAAAAAAAGATATTCTCACTGCCCTACTCAGGGCTCAAAGGGCATTAGAATCAATAAGCGAATGCGAAGGAATAATTGGCCCATTGTTTTCAGAAGAGGGCGTCCGCTTTCATCGATCTTCCTGTTAATTCTCCTCGATTTCCAGCCCGAAGATTGCCCATCGTTCGAGTTCTTGACAGATACTGTACTGTCTCTTGGCATGAATAACACCCACCATGTACGTACATACAGGAACGTACAATACAACAGAACTATGGAAGGACCAAAAGTTATCATTCATCATACGAGAATACCCACAATAAGGGTAGGATAAAAATAGAAAGACAATCCAAGCGGGCTCCTTTTTTGGAATTACCACGAGCCTATCCTGGGAATGGCCCACCGATGGACAGTCAACTTTGCTCTCCCCCGAGGACAAGCAAGAAAGATGATCTGGTCCCCTGCTGAAGTTGCCTTCGAACAGCTCTCACTCCCTTCTCAATCCCTTTGTCAAGGCTCAGATTACATTACTTCTTAGAACGTACTCATACTTTTACTATAACTATCGATGGACCCGTAAAGCGGTAATCTGGAATGATTCAACCTTGCCTGACTACATTCTCACCTGCATTATCAGAGTATCGAGCCTGCCAGGAGCCTGATTGACGGGGAATGCTCTTTCCCACCGGACGATTCGTGACTGGACCGTCATTCGATGGACGACGTATCGCCAATTCTTCTCACCGGGGGGAGGATCTCCTCCCTTATACGCTCGTCCCGCTTTGACCGAGAAGTGCTCGAAGATGTTCAAGCCACCCTTCTTCGGGTTGAAAGCTTGCTGTACCAATGTTCAGGAACACACTCTTCTGGCCGGGGCTCGGCTGCGGGTGAATCAGTTGGCCCTGACGCGTCGATTGCGAGTGACAAACCCACCACGGACGAGTCTCACCTTTCCGTTGATGTTCACGCTGCAGTGTCAATCCAAGATGACCTACCTACCCTTCCTTCTAACAGAAATTTCGATACACTGGAAGTTAAATCAACCCCTTCATCTACGAACACCGTCACCACAATAGGCCAAATCTTCAATTACGATCTCTACGCCGCGGATCAAACAGCACTGGTAGATGTGCCCCTACGGCAAGAAGACACACGAAGGGAATGCGATCAGGGGTATGGCTGGGTCAACATTGTCTATGAGGACACGGATGAGAAGACTTCCTCAGGAGGAGGAACCCACGACACAAGGAACCCAAGCTTTTGTAACCCATGAGGCGAGTCATGTTATAGTGCAAGCGCTGATGAGTGCACCCAAGCGTCACTAAACGGAGCATGATCTTGCTGCAATAAAGAGAAGAGCTGATATTCTCAGTGATTGATTGGCATATGGTTGAGAGTGAAAAACAACGGAAGTGTTAGGTGCGCCATAGTTCTGAGATGGGTGCGAGGCTGTAGCCCCTGACGCTAAAAGCTTGGCTTGGCGATCAACCACAATCTACAGATCATCTATAAAAATTTCCATTGACGCGCACAGGCCCTGATGTATTGTTACTCTATAGGTGGATGAGGCACTGGGTGTGAGTGAAAGGGATTGATGGCCAAATTGTGAAATGTAAAATCTAATACCTTAAACCTGCTGTGTCCGGACGTGTTTCCTCCATCGAGCAGGCTGAGAGAATTATACAAGACTTATACCCCATGAAAAACCAATTTAAGTTCAGAATCGCACGTCAGCACTACCACAGTAAACTTTACTGTGCTGAGTGCCTCTATACATACTCATACCAGATTCTTCCCCATTGCCGATTTTGATCTCAAATGTAGGTTAATCTTCAAGTATTGTATTTCTAATATTAGAATTCAGAGCATCGAGTGTTCAGAAAGTGGTCACATCTAGACCTTGGAGTCCTGAGGATCGACACTCTGTGTCTACGAAGGACTTCACATATAATTACCGCCAAATTTCTCTTGAAGTCGCCCTGGTTACCGTTTCCACAGGACTGTATCACCACATATCCGAGAACTATTGTCGTACTGAGAAAGTCTGTAACATGCACGAATTCAAACGACTTTTAGTGTTTCTTACAACCTCTGTGCAGCTGGTCATGTCTACGCCTTTCGATACGCCAAGCCTTTTTCGCCGTCAATGTCCTGGTGATGCACTTACCGTCCTCGAAGGTTCTACTTGCGACATGAGCCAGGCAGACGCCCTGGCATGTTCGGACAATTGTTTTGACATAGTGAGTCATATGCGTTCAAGGGATCCATCTACAGTACTAACTATTTCCAGCTTCAATGTACTCAACAATCTTCCGATCCAAACACGTGGCTGACTTCGACCATCACTGCTAATACCCCGTTCACTTGGACTTATATTGCACATTGTGGATTTCCATTCTGTCAGGTAGCAAATGACCAATATGTATGTATGGGTCCGCTTGAGGAGAACTAGTCATTTTCTTCGATTCTTCGGAAAAGGATTTCAGTGTCGGTTAGCACTTAGGATGTAAGCTTGGATACTGTAATAATTGGACAGATCAGTGAGATGATCTAAGCGAGAAGGAACGTAAATGGCCGAAGAATATTTTTTGGTCCTAAAACTCGAGGCATATAACTCCATAAGCTTGGAAATTTGCAGGAACAACACAACTTAATGTTTAATGTATGTAAACAGTTCTGTGAGAAGTCAGAGGCTAAAGCACTTCCACGATTGTGACTATTTAAATTTCCAACGTACCCCGAACAATTTCTTACCACCCGCAAGTCTGACTTACACCTCCCTCATAACCATGCCCATACCCATGCAGCCTGGATCCCATCGGCACCTCGCTCGTTCGGCCCAGAATAGAGAATCACGTATCGATTTGGGAGCTATCGGGAATGAATCCGGCTCCAAGTCATCGACCGCTCCAAACCACCTCGAGCAGATCGCCAGGACAGCGGAAAGGATCAGCACATCATGGAAAAAATTGTCCCCCGCCACTGACATGGGAAGAGATATCAAAAAGGGAATTGGAAAACAGATTGAAAAGGCCACCGAGCCAGGGATGCTGAAACCTAGCGCATCTGCTCCCCGCCAGACGCCTCCCGGCGTGAGAGCGATTATGCTGACGGTCCGGCACGAATCACCGTGGAAGATGTACAAGCAGGGATATGAGCTCAAATTCGAGGACTTTGTCACCGTCGCCGTCGGTTTATCTCCGAATTCAGGCAAGGTTGCCATAAAAAATTACAAAAGACGTGAAGGGGAAATAATCCTCGACATGTTGAACACAGTTCGCCACGAGAAATTTATCAGGGTGATGGAGGTTTTCGAGTGGGAACAGACGTACTTTGCCGTCTTCGAACACGTTTTCGTCTCACTGGAGCAAGTGGTGGCTTGCCCGGCTTATCCAACTGAGCGACAGCTGGTCGCCATTCTGGCACAGGTGTGTTGACGTCCTAGGTGCTGATGGAGACCTGTTCTCTGACTAGATTAGATTCTGGAAGGTCTGTGTTATTTGAGCTCAATCGGGCTCCAGCACGGCTCGTTGGCATGCTCAAACGTACTACTGAAGCCGAGCGGAGACATCGTCCTGGGTGAGCCTCCAACAATGGCCGTATAGGGAAGGACTGATCGATTGCAGCCAACCAAGAGTACTGTTGTGCCGCTGAGGAACCAAACACGGCCGATGTGAGGGCGGTCGGCTATATCGCGATGGAACTAATGCAGAAGTATGTAAAAGACGATGGAGCTATCGGAATCGAGAATCCCAATCGCTGGACCGGGAACTCTCCATCCGTTGGGTTTTTGTCGATGACTACTTCTGCAGAGTCCGTGACGGAACTGCAACAGGTGAGGACTTCTGAATAAGAATATTTCTGACAGCTACTGATCCTCCAAGCACAACTTGTTGCAGCGTTCATGGCGCAAGGAGGACTTGGTGTTGTTGGAAGAGCTGGCTTCGTTCTCCGTTCGGAGAGCCTACAGATACTTCGATTGAGGTCCGGAAGCATTAAATCTAAGTATTCTTTGCTATGCATGATGCGAAGCTTTCAAATCGGTTGGCGATATGACGCTCCCTCGATCTCATATAGGAAAACCGCCCCAGACAAGCCTCACATGTAATACCATTCTATGTGAATTCCCGACCTGCGTTTGAGTTTTGGGAGATTCTGGATGTCAGACCCCATCACAGACCGTAATTCTACACATACGTTAAACGAGATAGAATAGTGAAACTTTGTCACTCCTAAGGCGCATTGCATTTCAACTAGGATCTAAACATAGCACAGTGCTGGGATGATCATCTTCTCCTGAGCTATTTAATCTTCAATCTCGTCCTTCCCAGCCATGGCCTGTTAGGCATCTTCCCCAGGGCAATATTCTCTTCGAACGATTCATCTCTCTCCCACCATGGATACTACTCAGATCTATGCGGTTGTTATCGCTGGCATTACTCTGATATTGCTATTGCGAACCGGAGTTTCCTCGTTTGCCCCCAGGCTCATTGCCACCGCTTCCTGGATACACCAATACTTGAGATCTACCTATGTTCTCAACCGTCACACCTTTATGGGTCCCTGGACTGTGACCGCAGTCTTGCTGCGCGTGACATATCTGGCAGTCAACGTGGTGTGTTTGGGTGTTGGTGTCGCCGATCTGTCGCATGCTGGACGCCGCGCAGGGACGTTGTCAGTCATTAATTTAGGTCCGTTGTTAAGTGGTCTCCACCTCAACTTTCTGGCCGACTTGTTGGGTCTCTCTGTCGGCGCCGTTCGAGATGCCCATCGTACAGTCAGCTTCGTGGCTTTTGGGCTGGCCGCTTTTCACGTCATCGTGGCCGCCGTGACCGAGCGGGCGTTATTTCGGAGAGAACTAGAGAAACCGTTCGTGGTCATTGTGAGAGCCTCCTTCCCTCCAGCTTTTCTCGCTGCTAATCTACCTAGGCGGCTTTGGCATTCTGTATACTCATTATCACTCCACGACGCTTGGTCCAGAAAGCGTCCTATGAGATCTTTATTCGACTTCACCAGATTTTGTCGCTTCTTTGTGCTGCTTCAATCTGGGAACATTTGTCGTCAGTACGGTCTCCGGATCGATTGTATCTTCTCATCTTTCTTGCCTTAATGGCAGTGACATTCGCTTGCGAAGCCGTGTTGGTTCTTGTCCGCAATGGATGGTCATTCCGTAAACGCTCACGGGTCACCGTCACGAGCTCGTGTGGGATGCTGAAATTGAAGGTGCATCTCTGCAAACCTTTGAAAATCGAGCCTGGCCAGTACATAAATCTATGGATGCCCTCCGTAGGCCTCGGAGCCTTTTGGCAGAGCCATCCGTTTATGGTCGCCTCTTGGTCCACCGAGGCGCAAGAATGTCTGGAGATTTTCATCCAGCCACGGCGAGGCCTGACGAGAGACCTTCTTCACATTGCTCGCCCAAATGGACCTTTCGAGTGCAAATGGGCCATGTTTAGCGGACCACATGGTCACACTGTCCCGGTTGGTCAGTACGAGACAGTTGTGTTGATCGCTGATGGAGTGGGAATCGCCTCTCAAGTGCCATACCTGAAGAAACTGATTCATGGCTACCACCATCGTCGCGTGGTCACTCGTCGGATCCATTTGATCTGGCAGATCAGTGATATTGGTAGGTATTCCGACTTCAGACCCGACTCCTGCTGACCATCTCAGATGTCGGCATTGCCGCGCAGCCTTTTGTGAACGATGTGTTGGATGAAGACAAGCTGGAGAGCGGTGGTGTACGTGATTTGTCAATTCATTCTTCCCCCATCACTGATCAAATGATAGATCCTCCAGGTCTCCATCTACGTCAACCTCGACGATATTTCGAAGATCTCGTTTGGGAGACGAAGCACCGTCTACCCTGGAAAGGCCAATTTCGACGAGTTGGTGGAGAAGGAGTTAGCTTTCGAAGGTGAATCTCGAGACGACAAAACCGAAGGCTTTCCCGGAAGTCTTCCCTCAACCCCAATTCCCCCGGAGTATAGAACGCCATGTAAGCGGTCCTCATCTCTCTTCTAGATTCAACTTGACCGAATTCAGACGTGCCAGATCTGGCGAGACGAAGTGCTCTTTCCGAGTATTCGACCGACGAGTTCATGCAACCATGGACAAACGTGCCACTCCAGAATGAGGGCGGCGTACCTCACTCGCTCACACAGGATAAGCGGCAAGTGTCCGAATTGCGGCAGACATCGCAGGGCTCGACCCTCATCCTCAGTAAGTCTAATCGTTCCTGAAAAATAGCACAAACTGATCCAATTCAGTGTCGGCATTTGCGGAAACTCATGACGTTTTGAGGAGATTGGCACGACGGCATCTTCATGAAAAGGTGACCTTGGTCGAGACGGATTTCCAACCCTTCATGAGATAGATCTAGAAGGAGGCCACCAAGCCGCATCATAGGTTCTCTAATCTCAGATTAGCCATGACAAAAAAATCGATTCCGTAAATGAACCTAACGGAGACAATCTTTTCTTAAGTCAGAATAAGGTTAATATTGGCATTACTTCGCCCATGTCCACATCACGTAAGCAATACTCACCTTTCCTCCAATGAAGATTAAGATTTACTTGGCATGCATATCATGTATAAAGACCGTCGCGTTTTCTCCGGGCAGAACTGGAAACTTTGGGCCTGTAGAGCATATTCGTCCATTAAGGCTGTCTCTTCTCCTTTGACCGTCTCCGCCCCCATTCGGTTACTTTCGCTTTGTCTCTTTTCTCGAGAGACTGGGTTCGTGGGACACTTGCCCAAACAGAATGAATTTCCAAGGCCTGCTTCTCCCTGAGATATGGACGGAAATCTTCAATATGATGTCCAAGGAACGCCACTTGTGTGAAGAAAATCATATCAAGAGTGTTCGTCTTACATGTCGACTATCCAACTAACTTGCGACCTCTTTTCTCATGTCTGAGATGTCTTGTGCGCCTCGGTCCTCCAACTTGAGTAGGCTTACAGCCGTATCGCAACACCCTGTTCTCCGTCGATGATGGATCAAGTCGATCGTCCATTCTCCGACACGATATAAGCGTTAGGAAACGTTGCTCGATTTCAAACAGCATTACAATATTCATCCCCCGCTCCAGTAAATCTATCTCGTTACGAAGTGAATGAGTGGAAATCCTCTTGGTTTCGTGGTATGTCGAACACCAAAACACTTCCGATAAACGATGCGGCTCCGGGCCAAAAATAACTATCAGTCATAGTCTAAATGAACACCACATACAGTACATAGGAAAAAGTCAAAACCCCACCCCAAAGGCGGTTCACCGACCGAAGATGTCTGGAACCATGTTAGAACTCCAAGATGCTGTCCGCTTATGTCTCATGCAGCCCGCAACGTTTGACCCATAAAGGAATGTCCTTCACAAATCGCCGAGTGATGCCTTCCTCTATTTCTCCTTGCTCAACGAGGAAACCAGGATTCTGGTCCTCATAGACCAAGTCGAGATCGAAGGCTTTCTCGAGAAGAAAGTCGGCTGCTTTTTGATATTCATGTTTATATGATTCGTTCTTCACCCGAGACTTGAGCCAGTCACAGTAGTCTTGTAAATTAACGTCGTGGTGGCCCGCGATGTCGAGACGCATGGTTTCGGGCCACTGCATGCTCTTTGACTCTGTCGAAGATTGAGGAGGCAGAGCGTTGGTGAACTAGATGAGGTCCTGTCGAAAGAAACAGATCTGCTGTTGACACGTTTCTTCCGCGGGTATTTGCGTCGAAGGCTGTCCGGGATGTCGTCGTGAGATTGAAGACGA
>NW_015622840.1:0-64206 GCF_000835515.1 Exophiala oligosperma
GACTTAAGATCGGGGGGCCCGAAAGCCGAGTCATCGAAAGCCAAGCTGACAACGTGGGTGATGACGCAGAAGATTGGGTTATCGTCTAGATTGAAAGTGTACGTCTTCCTTTGTAGTCGCGTTAGCCTCATGCACTCCCCAACGGCAGTGGTACTCACGGTCGTTTCCGCTTCTGTCGGGACTTCGTCTTTGTCAATTTCACGCCTAGCCGGAGCATGTCGGCGTGAGTCTCGGTGTTCTTCTCGATATAGAGGTCCAGATCGCCGTAGGTTAAGTTCAACAATGCTTGAGGTCGAGACCCGGTGAAAGCTGCCAGCAACAGAATCGCCGCCAACTGGAGACGTTGTCGTTCATTGGGAAATCCGTTGATATCCGAGGCCCAGTGGTAACGAATGAGCTCGACGAAATCGTCCGCCTCCATGAGGGGCTTCTCGATCTCCTCGTTGTCCATGCCATATTCTTCCGTCAACGGCCCTTCAATAAACTGTAGTGTGGTATCAGCGGTCTGGCGTCGTATAAAATTGCTTGTTCTACGTACCACGAAGATTTGTCTCATCACGGCCGGGTCCATACGACGCTGTGTCCACATGATGTACAGCTGACTCAATTGCCGCCAGTAGGTCGTTAGCGTGCTGGTTTTCTTAATGGTGAAAGTCTGGAGCAGCCAATGCAGGAAGTTCTCCATCCGAGCCGTGGCGCACTCGCGCAGTGTCACCTTTGGATCAAGCTGGACCTTGCCACAGTATCTTTGCAGAGTCAACAGGCGCTCAAATCCATCACAGATCATAGCACGTACTCCTCGAAGAGACGCTGAATGCGTTCAACGTGGTAGATAGTATTCGGTGCATACAACGTCGTGGGACGGGTCTCCGACAAGGCCTCCTCATATTTGCGGGCGAGGTCGTCAAGTGTGCAGACGTCATCGGTAGTTTGACTGGAGTAAGAGCCCCCGGAGCTCAGGTTGACGGTGGTCAACTTCTTTCGGCGAGGCATGGGGCTCGAGGGCACGAGGAAGAAGATCGAACAGAGTGAAGAGAGGTCGCAGGCAGTGAGAGAAGTGACGAACGTGAGGTCGGCATGTGGGCGATGCCGTCGTACATATCGTCCAGGGCTCGCGTCGCTAGCACAGTGGTGGGCAAAGAACGAGAGGCATCACGGCGTCGCGAGAAGCGAGTTGACTTCGGGCACTGTTTGAGCGGGGGCATCTCGACGAAGGGGCAGCACGTGGAATGCAGACAATTTGAAATGTGAGAGAGCTCCACGGTCTCAGTCTTGAGGGTCTTCGACATGGGTTGAAAAGTCATGAATGCATGCATGCACGCGGTTGAGAATGTGACGTGAGACAGAAAGAGAGCGTAGGATAGTGTACGGGAGGTACAGAGCGACCGAGAGCGAAGACCGTTGTACGTCAAATTGTCAAAAGCGGCGAGGGGATAGGTGGAGCCGGTCGGTGGAAAGGGATCGCAAAAGCGGCTACGGACGTCGTCGCGAAACGGCACCCTTTGCCCCAGGACACAGACTTGAGGAATAATATTTTGCAAGTACTATGCCATGCCCCAGAAAACCCTGTAATGCATTGGATTTCGACCTCCTCCGGAACGGCACCTCCCACCTCTTTCCAGAATTGTCGCTGTTCCCAAATCTCACCTGAGTCAAATTACGACTAAAGGATCGGGGCCGATACCATTCAATCCCTGCTCATAACTCGGATAACGCAAGGCAATGTCATGCTTCTGCAGTGCTTGATACTGTTACTAAAGTGGTTGAAGGTGTTGAATCTGACTCACGTCTCACAATAATCCGATGGTCACGTCTCCTTTGACTCTTGCGTAGATCTCGACCTATAGAAACAGTTACATTAACCCAATCGTAACATCTCCCTTGACACGGGCGTAGATGTCTACCTCAACTTCCAGATCCAGTTCAATCTTGATCTTGAGACTGCTGTCCTTCTCACCCACTTTCGCCGGTCGATCCTGAATTCGAGATTGATGCACCGGTACGATTCTTCTCCCTCTACTGGCCTGGGGAGCTGTAACATCGTCTTCTGCGCCGATAGACTGGGTAGTGTCACTTGCCGGCCTTTTTTGCACGGCTTGCTGGAGCTTGGGAGCTTTCCGGCCACCTCGAGGGAGTGGGGACGGCTCAGCGTCTGATGCGTCTTCTTTCGCTTCCCAGGCAGCTGAACCTTGGGCTTCTGCTCTGCAGAGAGACGTTAGTCATATGTGGTAAGGAGAATGTGTGTTTCAACGAAGAAAAACTGGAATCGACACTCACGTTTGAGTGCGTGACATGTTCCACTATTGGGGCTGACAGCTATCGGGGTTGACGTCCGAGGGTACCACACAACAGGGGAGCAAGGATGTAAGGTAGGTCGAAGGAAAAGTTATGTGACTCAACATTCAACAAAGCAAGAGAGTCGCATTCCTTAAGTATAGTGTCAATCAATAACTCGTTCAGCACAGTTACGAGGGCTTCGTTTCACTCCTCTGCATGTCTTGTCCGACTCGTCACCGGTATCCATTTATAGCGCTAAGAAAATGTGAGAATCAAGATTCCTCAAAATATATCTGAAAAACGGGGTACGAGGTAGGGTGGCATGAGAGTAAATACTGGTCCCCTGCTGACACCGGGAACTCTGGCTAAGGGGTGAGGCCAGGATAACCCTGGCGTCCTTGGGCTGGAGTGAGAATGTGGTGACATCATGGTGAATCGTCGTGTAGAACACAAGATCATCAATGTGTTCTAGACTCTCACGAGGGAGCACCCCTTGGCTGAGGCCCGACCATCATCCCACCGGTTGGCTGCCATCACGTTGGAAAACATACCCTTGAGCCTTCACACAATAGATAGAAACCAGCCGGCGTCCTTAGTTTCTCCATTCAACAACCAAATTTCTTGTGACACCATGGTCCTGGGGATCGTTACCGCAATCGCAGCTTGTCCTGCAATCATTGGCACCACCGAAGCGGTCCGCCAAGGTCAAAAAAAGTCCGCCAAAGAACAGCACAGAGGTGTGAAGTCGAACCTCGTTGTGTCTTGCCGCAGTTCATCGAGAGTTACGAGCCAGATAAACGGGGGAAACGTTGTTCTGCGGAATCAGAAGGTACGGAGACTATCGCTCGTAAGATCCAACCTGTAAAGGACGCCGCATGACTAATAAATACATATCTAGCTATATATCACAACACCTGCTACTGAGGGTCCAGCCTCACATATCTTCGCAGGATATTTTCTTCCTTTCCCTGACAAAGACTGGGGTCGCAAAGGGGAAGGACTTGTCTCGACCATCAGCGATGAACCTCCACAGCTGAACTGGATATACATGGATCAAGACACATATGCGCTCAAGTATGGCAATCGAATAGAATCCGAACCTCACATTGTAGGACCTTGGGACTGTACGAGGATAGATAAAAGACTTACCCTGGATGGTTGGGAAGGCTTTATGGCTGTTAGGGAGGAGAAGGGTGTATGGTCGCTCTATTTCGACCACGACGACAACGGCTTAAAGGGAAAAGTCTCCGAGAAGATAGTGTTGGAAGTCGAGTTGACGCGGACGGAGAGAAGGAAGGGTAGAGACGATGAGTGAGATTAGTGCCGTAGCCGTTCGAAAGGAGCTTATAGCAACTACGGATTATAACTTCGTTAAATGCGCTAGCTCAGGAAAAGAATGGAGGCCTTCTTGCGGCCAAAGCGTCCACGCCTGACAATGGCAGCAGCTTCATTCAGATCCCACAAATATATTTCAGATGAGAATCCCGCGGGCCATTGCGGCATGCGGTTAGGGTGACCCGAATACATATAGTGCGCCCCGTTATACAATAGGCAGCCAGGCATGACGCGACGTGTCAAAAGCTGCGCAAATGAGCTCCGGCTGATGACGGCTCCAGACTGGCAGACTGGCAGCAATATGGCGCTAATGCTTTAGGCAATACAATGACTCAGATAGTCGTCGCCTGTACTCCATAGACGATTGCGGTCTGCTGTGAATCTTCTCTTCCCTCGACTCCCCGTTGTGCTATCTTGGTTTGATTTTCGAGACGGCCAAGACGGCGTTCGACCTCGCCCTGCTTGCTTCAGGGAACAAAGCGACAGTTTTGATCTCAGTCTGCAGCAACTTGAACAGTATGTTGTTTAGCTCTTCTATCTTGGGTGCGTATTGCAAGAGTAAGGACGACGCCGGTCGAGGTTCAAGCCTTCATAAGACGCTTGATTTCACTGTACTTGAAGTTGGACGCCGTCCATCTTGGCACGAACCCCTGGTAGAGGGTCTCACCAGACTTGATTGGCAAAGTCATGCTGTAGAGGCAACCAGGGGACTGAGTACGTATGGGAGCAGCTGACCTAGCTTATTTCAGTCTCTTCTAGGTTGAAACGCGCGCTGTACGACATACATCCTTGTCAAAAGCCAGTTAAACTTCGGCCACATTTTGCAAAAAAGGCTGCGCAGTTCTAGCCTCGGACCGGACTTCTAACTCCGGGGGGCCCGAAGCGAATGAGTTTACCGGATCAAGTTCACCTCCCTTACATCTCAATTTTTGACTTCCCTCTGAAATTTGAGGTCCCTTTTCTAACCAAGACGGGCTTGTTCCTTGAATCTGGGACTGTTGCCGTTCGCCCGTTGCCCTTGTCACTTACTGCTGGCTTCCTCTCTTGGCGATGCTATTGGAGCTCAGGGTCATGTTCGCAACCGTGCCTAACATATTTCAGTCCATGCATTCCCTGTCCTATCGCCACACGCCTCACGGCAGCCCCGGAGCACTCAGTTATACCAGGGCCTGGATACGCAGGAGTATCAGGCTCCAACACTTACTCACCTAGCTAGATATCTTCATCTATCTATATAGGCCCTGCGGTGGCTGGCTTATTGCAGAGCACAGAGGGTCATTTGACTACGAATCGAGTCTATCTCTGGGGCGCCCACTACCCCCTCATTCATACGACAATTGACAATAGCCTACAAAGTCCCGCCGTAACTCTGTACAATTCATCATCAAGGGTTAATTCATCCAATTTACCTGAGGCGTCTCCTTTCCCTAGATATAACCACTCCACACTTCCAACAAATCAATAGCTCCAGTCGTGTCGCCGGTGATGGAGCGTGTGTTCCCCATTCGATGCTTTGTCTTCGAAGACAGTATACACAATCAGAATAAAGGTCATCAAGGTCAGTACCCGAAGATATCTTTATTTGAACTACTTCCTCTGATACCTAGCTTCCATAGCAAGCTTCCGTGAAAAACCCAGCGGTCCTCTCATCCCATCTGACAGTATTGAGGCCTTGACGTCTTCCCAACCAGCCGTACATGAGGCAAGACCGCATTATCCTGAAAGTCAAAGTGCGGCAACACGTCCTGGGTTTCCATATCTGCAGACTCAAAAGGAGATTTTGCAGCCAGAAATACAACTTCCGAAAACCTCAGAGGACGAACAGGAGCAGGTATGTATCTTGGGAACTATCCAGTCATATGGAATGTTGGTCGCGTTGAAGGAAGAAAGCAACGGTATATTTGAGGCTCTCGCCGTTAGTGAGAACTCTCATGCACTTTGCAGGTACTCTGCGGGGGACATCTTTGCACTGGACAGCTTTTCCAGCATATCTCCAGAGGAGAAGCGCCCAGCCTTTGCACGCCAAGCAAGTATTTCTCATACTGTTTATGGACCCTCTGGGGGACTTGATACCTTGTTGGTGTGCTATTCATTGTGCGGGGATAGACCAGTCGGTCCTAATATGTGAATTCGAGCCTCTAATCCATCCCCGAATCGCTATGATGGCTCCACTCTCGGACATTCAATCGCCATTGGAGAACCAAGAGGACGATCCCATGGACGCCGCTGAAATCCAAGGGAACACGCTCCGGTCTCTTTGCCATTCATCAGGGATCGATGACCTCTTTAACGGAGACGGGAGAGCTACCGAGATCCTGAGTGTAATATCACAAATCCAACAACGGCTCTCTGCCGCCATTGTTATCCAAGATCTCCTGAACATTCTCGTCGGGGTAATGCAGGAGCTAACAAAGTTCGACCGCTGCATGGTATACCAATTCGACAACTCTTTCAACGCAAGGGTCGTAGCAGAACGAGTTCACCCTCGTTTGGGTAGAGAGATCTATAATGGACTACACTTCCCTGCAGTTGATATGCTCAAGCAGGCAGGAGACGACTATGGGATCAATAGTATACCAATGCTATTCGATCGACAGCAAAAGCCTGTGCGCCTTCCCGGCCGTAACGGTACCGACGGTATGACGCCACTCGATCTTACCTACGCGTATCTAAGGACAATGGCTCCGGTTCATGTCAAGTACTTGGAGGACATGGGAGTACGTTCGACGATGACGGTGTCTCTCCGCCAACAGGGTGAGTCTTGGGGCTTGATCTGCTGTCATTCATATGGCCTCGCCACGACCAGGATTCCCTTTCCAATTCGAACGCTTTGTTACTGGGTCAGTCAGTGTGCTTCAAACTGCCTAGACAGGCTTTTAAATGTCCCTTTGGTTCAATCTCGCAAGCTTCAAAACCCCCTTCACGTGGACAAGACCCCGGATGCGTTTATCAGTGCGTCTTCCGATGAGTTATTAAGGCTATTCCAGGCTGACTCAGGGTTTCTGGTAGTTAAGGGAGAAGCCAAAACGATCGGAAGGTTAGCGTCGTACCAAGAAGCCATCACGCTCCTCAGATATGTATTCCTCAGGAAGTTCCAGCATATCTATGCTACACAAAGTATAACTACTGACTTCACTGACTTAATCTATGAGCCAACGTTGAAACATATCGCGGGCCTTCTCTTTATACCTTTGTCCCCAAATTCTACTGATTTCGTCTTATTTTTTTGAAACGATCAACATAAAGAAGTCCACTGGGCAGGTAGTCCCAGTGTAACGCTATCCGGGTCTCAGACGTCAAAGAGTACCTTCAGGAAGTGGACGGAAAGGGTCCATGGGACTTGCACAGGCTGGACGCGAGATCAACGTAAGCAACACGTCCTCCAGGTTACGCCCTGAATATAGGTTAATTAGTACCGTTCCGAAGTTGATACCGCCGCCATGACGAGGCTCGTGTATGGAAATTTTATCAGAGTTTGGCGGGAGAAAGAAGCAGCACTCCAAGATACTCGAATGAAGCGGCTGCTCATGCTCAATGCTTCTCATGAAGGTAAGCCACATCCACGCATCCGCACCAACGTATGGCTGAAACGCACAGTCCGGACCCTGCTGAACATTTTGGTCAACTATCTTGAACTGGCTTCAGAGAGACCGTTAGACAAGCCGACAAAGGAAATTCTGTCTATGTCACACACGGCCTCGAAATCTCTAATCTACTTTATCGATGACCTACTGCATCTTACTGGAAATAGAGACGGACCGATACCACCTCTTGAAGAAGCTTTTGACATCAGATTGGGGCTACAGCATACCTTGGAGCAACTCAGGCAGCATGCGGTTCGAAAATCCCTAGCTTTCGAAGTCTTCGTACATCCCGAATTTCCACGTTTCGTGCAAGGTGATCTGCTACGCCTTCAGCAAGCCGTGTTGAGCTTAGTCTCTAACGCGATACAATATACATACAGTGGCGGCGTCACCATCCAGTTGGGTCAGGTCTTTGAAACAGAAACGGACTGTCTAGCTCAGATTGTAATCCAGGATAGCGGAGTTGGCATGTCAGATAACGAGCTTGATGACCTGTTCATGGACCTTGAAGAGGTAAGCGGTGAAGACTTCCAGGAGGAGGAATCACCCCTAGAGGTAAAGTCCCGTATTTCTCGCGACGGTGTGAAATCTTTGAAGTTGGGACTGGTTCTCGCGCCAGTCGCACGGTTTGTGAAAACCCGGAATGGACAGATCCGACTGAAGTCCACGAAAGGGAAAGGCTCAACAGTCACCCTGGACTTACCTTTTAGGCTTTGCCCGGAGGCTACACATCCATTTCAATCCAGTCTCAATCTTCAGGCCCAATCACCAGGATCTGCTCAGCGAAAGTCACTTCCTGGGCGCCCCAAGGTGGGTGCTAATCGCGAAGCTGAGGAGTCGGCAGAGTTGCAAGCTTATTTTACTAGTCGGAACGAGAAATATCCTAGACAACAAAGCATAATCGCTTCACCTTCAGAAACATACTCCCCTCCATCAACCGATGAAATGCAAGATCTTGGCGATCGTCATCTGACGGTGCTGGTTGCCGACGACAACCCCATCAACCTCCAAATTCTTCAACGGAGACTGGGGAAAATGGGACACGAGGTCAGAGTTAGCTGGGATGGTCAAGAATGCTTTGATTTAGTGAAGGTCCATTAAAGTGCTATCGACTTTATCCTAATGGACCTTGAAGTGCGTTATTCTCCCATCCTCGAGACGTTATTTACCATTTCGCGTTATTTACCATTTCGGACATGCTGACAGTCTAGATGCCATTTGTTAATGGCTGGCAGGCCACTCAGATGATCAGGTCGCTGGAGAAAACCACGGCAGACATCCCGCACTCCACGGATGAATATGGCAGAATACCGATCTTTGCCATCTCAGCGACTCTACGGAAGGAGCAACGACAATCCTTCGCCAAATCGGGATTCGATGGCTTGCTACTTAAACCGGTTGATTTTAAGAGATTGGAACTCATACTTTCAGGTGCTTTCAATGCGGACTCACGCAAGAGGGGCCTGTACGAAGAGGCGTCGTTTCAGCAAGGAGGCTGGTTTTCAGAGCGTTGTGTTGACATCTCAGAGGAATAAGCCAGAGAGAAGTCCTCATGTAAAGGATGGCAGAAAGACTGTGTTGGTAGGTAGCAGAGTCTGAAGAAGCGGCCTTGGACGCTAGCTGCTATTTTTGTCGATAACAACGCACATTGAAGGCCGATAACGACCAGTGCAAACAGGCGAAGCAAGTAACAGGTCCATCGGCACAGCCGACAGCCTGAATGCTAGCCACGTTGGGGCAGAGGTGCATTGCAAGCTAGGTTCGGTGAAATCTGAACACTTCTTGGTGTGCTTGCTGATCTGAATTGTTCCAGATCAAACGGATAGAGCAATTGAGATCCTGGTGTTTCTTCCATAGCACTTTACCGTCAAATAAGCGATCCATTTTCAATTTTCAAGCGCCTTATTCTCAACACTTGTCCCAGGGGGCGCAAGGTGAGCTTGCGCCGTGTTCAGACCTTCGAGAGGGACTAACCATCTGCTTGCCACTCCAAAAGATCTAGTCGTGGCAGTGTTATTTTTCAGCACGGTAACACGCCCAGCTACTGAAGTACGATCATAAACACCTTCAAGTCACAGTTTCCTTGTGGAACCTCAGACGGTATCGCAATTAGCCGCTGGCGACGCCCTGAAACATGTTCATACTGACGGGTCGGGTGGTTTTCAAATGGTGTCTCCCTCTTTTTTCGTGGTGGCACGTTGCAACGTGTCTTTTCCCTGCGTTGTGGACTCATCTTGGTTCACGCTTTTTCAGCGTTTAACACCAGACACTGTGTGAAGGTGTGAGTCCATTTTCCCGCGGCATGTAGCCTACGCTGTAGTTGCTCGCAGAGAGCACTTTTGGACTGTTGAGCAGTCCGTTAGTCCAGCAGTACATTGGTTACATGATGACCTCCAGCCTTGCGAGCGAGGCTATGGTTGCCTTGGTATAGTTACCTTAACGTAACCTTCGTCCGGTCCTGGTTGTCACCACGTCATGGGTGGCATTCGTCGTACAGAGAAACACTTTCTATGGCGATCGATCGTGATGTTCAAGCCTAGGAAACGCTATCCTCCCCAAATGATACCTTACGTGCGGCTGGGAATATAGTGACACTTCCGTGGTCGAAATATGGTAAGAAGCACAAGCAGCGGATTGAAATGCTCCAGCAAGGTTCAAAGAACAGTTCTTCACGCTGCCACGTGGTCCAGCATCATCGCCATCGCGGATGAAGAGCCCCCTCATTAATGACGTCAGAACACCTCGCTGTCGCTCAGGCTGGTTGCCTTTGTTGGTGTTGCACAACTATATGTTCTTTATCAATCACCGCTTCGCCCCATTAATACTTGGTCTTCGTTGGTCTTGATGATTCGGGGCTGCATCAGAGCTTCTCAACTTCGCGAGATACCTCTCTTGTCTAGTAGAATGGGAATTATCTATACACTAACGACGTGTTCAAGAGCCTTGACATAATCTGTGCCTATCTTTGCGAATTGCTCGTGTTGGAAGGGTGAGAAACATTGCCCAGCGGAATGACAGCCTTCCGTCATTTAGTTCTGTACAATACTTGGCACCACCCCCCTTATCCCTGCAGCAGCCAGAATCCGCGGTGGCTGTGATGGCTTTTAGCTGTAATTCCCATTCGACCTAGGACAGGAATTTGGCTACTGATGAGCAGTGATTGACCGGACTCCTGATGGTTACGTCATCATCTGAAATGCGTGGCTGAACGCGGCTTGTCCCCGGGTCCCATGTGCACGCAGTATAGGTAGGTAACTGAGATTCTCCCATGTTCTGACTTTCTCCAACTATTGAGGCCTACCACTCAGACATATTCCTCCCCGTTCCGATTTTTCGGCAGTTGTCTCAGGATCTAACGAGGAGAGCCGTGGGTATGGACTTTCAGGACTGCAAGTATGATGCCTTCGGATTTGGGCGTCGCACAATCTCCAACCTAGTTATGCGAGAAGTAGTACCTCTTCGATTGGTCGGCTGAGTCGCACTTCCCCTCTTTTGCCCAAACCCGATGATTTCACGCGCTTCGAGTCTTGGATCCACACCAAAGAACAAACACCATCCGGAAGAAACATCCAGCTCGCAGTCAGAACAATCCATTGATGCCGCCGTTTGAACCCGCTTCTATGCGGGTTTGCACACTTGGCCCTAATGACCCTGTTATTCACATGGCTGGAAGCTGAAGTTCGGAGCGTGAACATTAGTGCTGCGAACGCGGTTGGTCTGATGCCGAATCACTAATCACTGGTCTTGAACAACCTGATTAACACCGAAGTGGGCCGGAAAAATCACCCAGTGCAGATTCCGCCTTCAGATTGGCCGCATTTAAGGGTTTGGAAAACTTCCCTAAGATTGGTTACATTCACCAGTCGGGCGGAGATTGGCACTTCTTGAGAATCAACCGGGAGATTAAAGTATATATAGCCGTCTCAGGCGGGCTACCAGCCTCTCTGTTGTGATGCTTCTTCCCCAAACCCCTATACTTGAGTATCTGCTCTGCACATCTTTCTTCGAGGATCGCTTGCCTACTCAATTGTCTTGCGCTACGTGGACACAATTCTCGCGTCTCACCATCCTAGTTCGAACTTTGCAGGCAAATTTCTGGTAGAGTTAATTGTGTTGCCCCGGCCCGAATTGTCCTCATGCTAAGGGTCCCGGTGCGGAAGCATCGGTGGGTGGCAAGTTCCCGAAATGGGGAGGCATCTAGCCGGAGTCAGTCCTTTGCAGTCAATCAGGACAAAAGATGAATCACTGGGTGGGGATCGATTTCCACGAGACCATCTTCCTCTCGCGCGCAGATCCCGTGCGACCATGGCTCGAACCACACATGCCTGCGACCGCTGCAGAGTGATGCGCACGAAATGTTCTGGCGGAGACAGGTGTACGAAATGTGTCCACGACAACGCAACATCCGTGTATGGAGATCGTAAGAGAGAACGCAACATCAAGCACGAAGTGTCTACCGGGATCGAAAATATGCGGATACTAACTGGGCGCAGAGCAGACTGCTAGGGGAATCCCTTGTTCTCGCTGAAGATTTAAAAGGCGAGGCTAAAGTCCTGCTCGCAGCGCTTCGGGCTTTGACTGAGAGTGACGATTTCGATTCTTCTAAACACGGCGACATAGTTAATATCCTGTCGACTGTGTGTTCACATAGTATCCTGCAACGTCAAGAAAGGACTAACACACATACCGCAGTATTCGGCGAAACTGTCGGGGAACGGCGGAGAGCTAAGTGGTCGGTCTTTGCATTTAGCAAGCAGCAACAGGGAGAAGCGAACTAACTTCAAGAGTATACAACGTGAAGAGCCAGGCAACGAACGTGGAGAAAACAAGGGAGCTTCGAGTATCGTACTACTAGAAAAGCACGGTGAATTGACTCATCAGGTCGACTTGGATAGTGGCGCGGGAGCCTCGGGATTTATGGGTGAAATGTCACCAATATCCTGGATCCGGCGTGCTTATGAAATACTGCACTGCCAGACCACTTTAGACAAGGATACAACCGATATTACTATGGGCGAACTGGACCATCATCTAGCCAAGGCCGCAGACTTCAACTTTTTCATGGATGACGTTGATCTCCTGGGCGTCGACGAAGATCATGTCAACCCGCACAAATGGCCTCCGATGAAGACGGCTGTCTTACTGTCGGAATCGTATTTCAAGGCAATACAAGGCAGCTTGTCGTTTCTGGTCCGTGAATCGTTCTTGCAATCCTTATTCTCCTATCCACGCCGAAACACTCTACCAGGTTGGAAGGAACGTCGCTGGCTGGCATTGGCAAACCTTGTATGGGCCATCGGCTCCAAATGGCTTCGGATTATTGGGTATGATCATGCAGATATCCAGCAAACTCACCTTCTATATTATGCCCGGGCCCGTGCACTAGGTCTCGACCATAGAGTTATGGTTGATCATCCGGACATTGACCGTGTGCAAGGACTCGGCCTTCTGGCATTTTATCTTCTTATCAATGGATCTATCTCCAGGTAAGCTAAGACACGCCGTTGAGGTACCTATTTAACCTATGACTCAGAGCGTGGAATACCTTGGGCCATGCCGTACGCCACGCAACGGCTCTGGGTCTCCATCTCAGGGTTTCCGATCCCGCCATCGACGAGATAGAAAGAGACCGACGAGCACGAACGTGGTATTCATTATACAGCTTAGAGATATCGATTGCCGAGATCACTGGACGGCCAAAATCGATCTCTTTATCGAACGTGACGACACCTGTTGAGATTTTGCAGAGAACGCAGGCCGGGGGCCTGGAAGTAGGCCAGCACGCCGGGAATTTGAGTTCCACTGGCGAGTCGCCGGGGATGTGGTTCGGCGACTTGAGAGCAGGGCACGAGCTTCGCTTGGGGGATAGAGAGACTTCGATGGACTGGAAAAGCTTTCCAACTTCAGGTCATGAGATCACGCCTCTATATTTTCCTCACTGACTTCAGCTTTGTCTTTTGAGTGACAGGATCGCCGCGCAATTGTACAGCGGGACATCCAGCGACTCGTGGGTCGAAATTCAACATAAGATCGCCAAGTTACAGTTAGATTTGATTTCCTGGACTCAGACATTGCCGGACGAACTACAGCTCCAGAGCATTGTGACGGCGGATTTCGATTCCCGCGAGCGCGTCGAGTTGGCCATGTATTATTACAGCCTAGGGATGATTCTCCACCGTCCGTCTCTGTGTGAGACCGTTGGCGAGAATCAATCTGGGAGCTTACACGAGTTCAATCGAAATTCAGCAAGGACTTGCGTCCACGCCGCGTTGTCCTTGCTAAAGATCATGCCGGACAGCCCCTCCTCGCCTCAGGCTGACCAGCTTCTCCCTTGGTGGATCTTGCTTCATTACGTGACGCAAGCGACGGCAATCTTAATGTTGGAATTGACACTGAACTGCCAGCACTTGCACAATGAGATCGATGAAATAGCGGAGCACCTGCACAAAGCCATGAAATATTTATCGTGCATGTCTACCGAGTCGCCCTCGGCATACCGAGCATGGAGGACGTTCAGACCATTGTTTACCGTCATTCTAACCGTTCACAGCGAATACAAGCAAAATGAAATCATGAATATCACAGAACAGGCGCCTCGGCCGAAAGCGTGGACAGAAAAAGATGAAGCTTCCATGCAGAAGACGGTTTTCATTCCCCAATCTTGGGTGAAGTATGTACATATTAGGCTTAACGGGTGTGAGAACAATTTGATGATCAATAATACTTCAAGCATACGTCTCTCTGGTGCCTTTATGCCACTCGAACTAAAATGTATGAGTTTTTCTGAAGAGGGGTCTGTGAAGGAGAGCTCAAGTAAGGACTTAGTCCACAGACAAAAGAACATTTGGTCCTTTACTGAGCCGTCGAAGTCGCTTTGTCGATTTGCTCAATTGTGAGTGGCACAAGCTAGATCTTCCAGCTCGCAGATACTAGTATAACATTTTTCAAGCTAAGCCAAGGAAACAGCCACGGCATACTATCAATGCTTCACAAATGTGATATAATTCATCCTACCAAACCTCTCACCATGCTCAAATCCAGGCAGGAGTGTATCACGTGTCGAAATCGCATCGTGCTTGGACAACATAATCGATTTCAGCCAAGATTTCATTTGGTCAAGATTAGTGTAGTATTGGAGGCCTGCATCGGCTTGACACGGGTTTTTGTAGGACGACGGTGCGATACTGTCTACTTTCCTCGAAAATGTGTGGGCTGATCCCGAGCTCAACGGCAACCCCGCGTTTAATAGTATAAGGCTTCTCCCCTTCCTTTCTTTTCGTTCCTAAGTTCAGTTTATTCGGCTTCGACGGCAGCAGAAGTAGAATCTTGCGGTGCACATAATACTCAAAAATACGCACTCTGTTCCTGGTGGCAGTAACGGCTGGGAGAATCTATTAAGTAAGATTGCCATTTATTCGTCACCGAACAGATTAACGGCAGCTAAAAGCCACACAAACAAGAGGAGCGGCATACAGGCCAAACTTTTGGGTCGGGGTCTCCATTCTCTGCTGGAAACAGGCAACAAAGGCTCCATTCGTTCAAAGATACTGTATAGAGTATAATCCCTTCTCAACATGCTCGTGTGAGTTTGGAGAGACCGCACCGGCTTATGAATCAAACGTGTAATATAGGAAACTCCATCACTGAAACACACTGCTATAGCTAGTCAAGCTCTAACGTCTCACCTCTTCTAAAACTACACCTTCATTGGCCGTCAGTTACGTAAGGAGTTGCTGTGCGTAAAGCACTCACAATACAACGCGATCTCCACAGAAATATTGCCAAGAGTCTGCTTGGGAGACATGATTCGGGACCACCACACCGCGCGTCGTGCGTGCTACGATATACTCTCAATTTTCTAACGCTGTTCGTAACCTTCAAATTTGCATGTCCATTGCCAATGAGCTCCTAGTAAGTACTATAACGTGCGAGTCTGGAGAATATCTTTTCTGCGTCCATTCTTCCTGACTTGTTTGTAACGTTCCAAAGCCCAGTCGTGCAGGTGATTATGACTTGTAACCCGGTCGATAATTGATCTGACGAAATCTTGTACATTGGTTTCTCGATTCGTTGGTTTTCGTTCTCTCTATCTTCAGTGGGATAGGATAATGAAGTTGGCCGTCCCACCCTGCTTCAGCACTTGAGGACCACCCGAAGTGCAACATCGTGTCTCGATTCAGTCAGCCGATCCGCAATGGTCGAATGTACGCCAGCCAAGCGGCCACAGACGTTATCTCCTTCAATTTAACAAGGGGAAAAGTATTAAAATTCTGATACCCGGGGCCTGTCCTCTGCAGCGAAAAAAGAGGCAAATATGTAATGAATGATCAGAACATCGTCCAGACTATAGCTCACGAGATTGTGCGTGAGGTGGTACCTCAACAAGACGAGCATAAATTAAAAGTTGGTCATCGTGGGTCAGTCGGCACTTGGATTCCATTTAGACATGTAAGATACGTGTACAGGACAACGAGGTCCTGGATGAGGCGACAGAGAAAGTCAAGTATACGCGAAACTTTTTACCATTTGAGGGTGAAAGCTTGCTTAGTCTTGGCTTGGGATCCTACCAAGCACGACATTAACACACCCAAGAGGCCTACAGTCCAATTAGTTAATTACAGAACAAAGTTTTTGTGAGAGGCCGAATTAAAAGAAGTCTCTCCTAAGAGCGGAGACAGTCAGTGAATAATAGTCTCGATGTCTGTTGCTTCAGGTGATCTCAATTTCGCATCACCGCTGGTGCTATGGAACTAGTTGCCGTGTCCAATACCAAGGTCAACGAAGCGCAGTGAGCGAATACTGTGATCCCAAAGCTTAAACTGCTGCATAGCCACATCTGCAAGTTACTTACATGACCACACATTCTCTTTTATCTTCGCCTTCATCACCGGCTGAGTTTACCTTGTTAACTTCCGCTGCAGTAGGCCGTGAATATAGCTCGCTATATCTCTTGCACTTAAACGCTGTAGATAGGTTCTAAAGAAAAGACTCCTGTTATGAAGCTTTAAGGGCAGCCTGAAAACACGCCTTTAGTTTGTTAGTGTCCTTCACTGATTCGCTTCGTATCTCTTTACGGTAACACATCAGTACTTAATAGAGTGCATATTAGTATGTATATTACCGTCGCATTATAGGCGACCCTCTCTTACTAGTGAATTTTTTCTGACACTATAAGTATACTCGCCATTATAACTATTCTATAGTGTCTAAAGTGAGAGCGATTTAACCGCCCATAAAGTAGTAAAGAACTTTAATGCGTTAAACTTAAGTGTGACTATTAGTGTACTACTTCCTTTAAATATTATGGGTAGCTCGGAAAAATAGAGAGTGAGTTCTTAAAGGTTACTCGCAAGCTATAATAACTCCTTTAACTTGTCTAATAAGTATATATCTATTTTTTCTAGATTCCTAAAATTTAGTCTAAGGTCTTTCACATAACTAATAGTAATTATGTTACTTAATAAAGAATTTAAGTTTTAGTAATTTATGCGGTGATTAATATATAGTCTTATATTATTATATTATTACTTATTAATGATAAGGATTAAAGGGTAGAGAAAGAATCTATATCCTTTAGAACTAATAGAGCGAAACCTAGAGCTAAGATAAGGCTCATAAATTCTGATTTATATTTTAAGGGTAAGTGCTTTAAATCCTAATAAGTTTAGAGGCTAGCATTTTTATGAAGAGAATTTAATAAATTGAACACTACGTTTAGGTTTCTTAATGCCTATTTATCGATAGAAGATCTTGGAGTAGCTTTGAAAGAATAACCTTAGAGTTATTAGGTCTCTAGACGCCCGCATATTTAAGAGACTGGTCGGAGCCTTTCGGCGATAAAAAGTGAGGAAGTGGTAGGATAAGCTAAGTAGGCGAACGGGTATAAATAGTAATAAATACTTAGTAGCTAGTTAAATACTATACTAAGTTTAGATAGCTACATATTACGTTAGAGCTTAGTGGTGATTGCCTGCATCTTGGGGCTGTGCTTAGAGGATAAAAGGCCAACGTGTAAATGTTATGTTCATTGGCGGTACGAACATAAATGCGCCATGTATTTGTGTGGCAGCCACACTACATCAGAACCTAGAACTTCTGATATATTTGTGATGGCCTTAGTCAGTGAATCATGGTTACGCGAAAGTAGGTATTAGTGATTTGGATGGCGGTTCTGTCGAAAGAAACAGGTCCATTGTCAGAAGGCTTCCTCTGCATTTGGTGCTAACCTTCCGCATATACGGTACTATAGAGTGATGATACAATTGAAACAGATTATTCTATCTAGATAGCCTAGATATCAGAACTCAAAAGGATAAAGAAAAAGAATTCCTTATGCGGGAAGCTTGCGGAGTCTTCTAAGTTTTCTTGGCGGTGTTCTTAGCGCGGGCTCTGTGGTGTTGCTCTCTTTCTCAGCGTTGTCAATTCTCTATTCTGTCTACTCGTGACATTCATGGAGAGTCAACTCATGACGAGATTACTCCTAGCTGCTGCAACAAATGAGACCGGGCAGACAATCCGTAGCAGCACCCGCCGGGTCACAATAGAGCGCGACCTATGCCCACTTCCCAAGTAAAGACATTATTCCTGCGCCTAGCAGCATCGAGATAATCATGAAAGCCAACTTCCTGTCGTTGTTGGTGCGGTCAGGGCTGAACAAGAAGTCTCTAGCCATGAGCTCCACCAACCCGGTATATATCAAGATACCGGCGGAAATCGCGTCAAGTAGTCCAGAAACAACGTTTGCCGTATAACTGTTGGAATTATAGGTCGTCCGAAGGCCAAGGCCGATCGCGATGGCAATCGGGGTGGTAAGGCCGTAGCCGGCACACAGCCACCAGGGCATCCAGCTGTATCGCCTCGGGAATGGAATTGCAGACAGACGAGCTCCGATACCTAGGCCTTCGAAGGATTGGTGGAAGACGATGACAGGATACAAAACTGAGAACTCCGGGCCGGCTGTTCCAAGCGTCAAACCAATAATTACACTGTGAAAAATTATACCGAATTCGAGGATCAGAAAGGCCGCAATCTGTTGCCTAAAAGCCAGGGCTGCAGCTTGGTCTTTCTCTTCTTCTAGGTCTCGTTCATCGTCTTGAGCGACAGCCTGCGTGTTCTTAGACACTGGCAAACCTCCTTGTGGAGACGACGGCTCTAATTCAAGTCTGTCATCTCGTGCTTCAGGGTGGGCGGAAGCAGGGACCGAACGACGCCGTGAGAGGTCGTAGCGTAGCATTGCAGCGTCCACTGATCCTGATCGTAGGTGGTTGTCGGTTGGGTTCACATTGTCGTGCTGACTAATGCCGTACTTTTTCTCCACGTAACGCTCGGCAAGGAACTCCATCAGAAAGGTCAACATCACGGTTGCTAGGGCGATTGCTGGTGGCCAAGAATATTGGTACCATCCGCCAGTCATGCCCACGCATGTATTCTGGCCGATCTCGTAGTAAGACGGGTCGAGGAGACTATGAAGCAATCAGCCGCGGAATCGTTTCACATAGCAGAAAATTAAACACACTGGACAAAGCCTGTTGCGATAATAACTCCGGTTCCAAAGTAGCGAGCAAAGAGATAGACATAAAGTGGAATTCTTAATCGCTTCACTCTAGTCGCTAGAACAGGGAAATAGGTCACCGCTGATGACACAAAGAGGATGACGAAGACCGAAGAGATGCGCGCCCCAAGGTTGCCATTGTACTCATTGCCAGTATAGAGGATGTAACAGGTCACATCTCTGGCGGAGGCTGTGTTGAGATTGACACATGTAGGGTCGGATAAGCCGAAGGGAAAGTTGTGAGACATTCTCGCGTCCAGGTAAAGTGAAATAGCCAAGAGTAGCCAAGAGTAGCCAAGACGATACAAGCAAAAGGGAAAAAGTGAAAATTTTGCGGCCGAGCAGATACTTAACTATAGGCTCAGTAGCAGCTCAAAACGAGGACCTTAAGAAAACTCAGTTGTTCTCCAATTAACCTCAACCCAGGTGACCCCATACGCGCGCACGGTTCCTACTGTACAGTAGATACCAGTGTTGCCTGTGAACCAAGTGCCTCTGAAAGTCCTCGCTGATAATGTTTGTCCTTCAGATCAAGAACGAATTCTTGCGACAGAACAGAGCCCAAAAGAACACAGGCATGGCTAACGGGGAAGCTGCGTTGCGATCTGCATTGGACACATACATACCCAGGGACTTTTATCAAGATGCGCTTCCTATGGGAACACGCTTACGTAGGCGGACGTAATGACGAGCCATGGTGACGTCAGCCAGGTTCCAGTCAAGGCGGTAATGTTCATACGCCGCAACACCTCAGTGGGGAAGAGTACCTTCTGTTACACAGAAGCAGGGGAGGGCCGGGAGGGTCGTACTGTTGGCTTGCATAGAGACGTCAGTGCTTTAACTGCATAGCTGCCGATAATGGCCCCAATCGAGCCAGACTGTGACTCTAGTCAATCAATCAATCAAACCTAATCATTAACACACTTCTTTGTGACTTCTACCACCAAATATCGCGATCAACCTCACAACCCCTAACCACATGGTTTTGTGGATCATCTTGACCAATCAAGAATCTTCAATCCACACATGTGTTCCACAATTCACAACACGTTTTCCGAGTGCTTTGTCACCACTTTGGAGACCGATATACAGCAGAGATGCTTTCTCGGAATTCTACGTGGACGTTCATCTCATCCAATCACCGTCAACATATCGTTTCAATTTACCCCAAGAAACCGTGGTTGGTAGTTTGCATTTGCTGGCATGACTAGTCTGGCGAGCTCTTCTCAAGGTCCTCAAGGTATCGTCTAAACCAATCGCGACCGGCCATGCAGGGACAGCGTTTCGCAATTCTTGCGGCTTATATCCTGCGGGCTCTACAGTATACAGTACTGTATATTGTAAGGGTTACATGTCGTTTGTTGCAATTAGTAATCGGAGGGATACGTTTGCCTACCACGCCCTCCTACCGCGGAGGTTAGCATGATTTTCAACTATGCAATATTCCATGATCTAGACGATTTTGTTTTCGAATGTGTTCCAAGGATATATCTCTTACCGTGGCACAATCCAAGATCCTGATCTACCCTTGCACTTCTAAATCTCAATCGGTGCGGACGACCTCATCGGAATGAGAACCTTGAGCTATCGATGTCTCCCTTGATTGGACGTTGATTTGTGTATTCGAGGTTTGGCGCAGAATAGTCATGGCGCATTGAAGAGTAGCTTGGCTCTCCGCGAGCGTCGTTTCCAGAAAATTAACGTACGAGGACAAATGCGAGTTTCGAGTGCGTTCTTAGTTGAGCCGGATTAAGCACCACTGAGGATCACAGTTTGCTTTGCACAAATGGAACATCAAGGCGTTACAGCTCCCACAGTCAGATGTTGTCTCAGGCATTTCAGCTTTGTCGGATAAAGATGAACTTCAAAGGAAATGTTTTGTACGTAGTTTATATCCTGAGAATTTCATACAGTGTAGCTGCGCAGTCAGATGCACTATGTAGCTTTTGACAACATGTCTTAGAGTATCGAGGAAGGCCTGTCCATTTCTGACCATGGATTCCTGTGGAATAATACCACTCATGAGATTTTGTGGTTATAGAAAATTTGACAAGCTTTTAACTACAGGATTTACATACAGTCGAGTAATGCAGATAGTCTTCCATCTTCTATATCCATGAGTTCTAATATACAGAGCCCAGCATATCAATGCAGAGCTGAGTGGCGCGCAAAGTGTTGTAGCTTACTCTCAGAAAATATTAGTATGTGTCTATATCTTTGCTGAAGAAACTTGAATTGAGACTGTTTTTGTTGTTGTTAGCTGTTCGGGATGCCATTGGGAGACTCCAGGGGACTTTTATCCTCGACAAACTCGACAAACGTTTCTGGATGGTGCGCTTCCAGTTTGTGCCTTTTCTTAGTTTAAGCCTTGTCTAAGTCGGGCTAGTAAATATCTTCAAATGAGAGAACCCTCTGTCATAGATACAGATCTCAGTCGATAAAATACAGTAGCAATACGGGATATTCAGGAAGTACGCTCTTAATTGTAATCAGCAAGGCACAGGCTAGGGTGGATAACTTTCTTCCTTATGCTCGGAAAGTACAGTATAACGAGGTCCTTTAGGGAGGTAATAAAAGGTTAAGTATACGCGAGCCTTTTTACCATTAGAAGGTAAAAGCTTACTTAGCCTTAGCTTAGGATTCTATTAAGCATGATAGGAACATATCTAAGAGGCCTATAATCCTATATAATTAGTTAATTATAAAACAAAGTTTTTGTGAGAGGCTAAAGTAAAGGAAGTCTCTCCTTCTAGCGGAGAGAGTTAATAATAGAGAGTCACGACCTATCGCACTGTAGATTAGCTAGCACTCTATCTCTATCTCTTATATATTACTAACTAACATAATACCTATAGCCTAAGTAAGTTATATACTGCACTTTTTAAGCAGCTTAAGCATAAGATATAAAGTCTAGAACAAATGCTTAGTAATTATAGAATCTTGCTATGAAGGGGCTTTCTTACGAATATCTTACTATTAGAGTGACTGTCTAATTACTATATATATTGGGAAAAATTAGCAGTAAACCTTTCTTTTCTCATAGTAAAATGATAAGTAAAAAAGGAAATTAATAGACTCTTAGTACTAGAAACGTTAGGCCTAGTGTATAAGGTAGAATGGTAGAGAGTATACTCCCTATTAGGATTTTTAACCTAAGCTTATATCTAGAGCTCTAGTTCTCTCGCTAAGGTTTATAGCGTGAATTCTATCTATAAACTAATTATATTCTAGCTAATAAAAGTGAGTAGTGCCTACTACCCTTAATAAGTTATTCCTTTCTTGCTATAACTAAACGTTTTAGACTTTTATCTATTACTACCTACGCCGGCTTAGTATTGCGAAATTTTAAGTTTAAGCTCTCTAGCTATAATCTGATTAATCCTAAGTATCTATAAGCGCTAACCATAATAACCGGTATAAAGGATAAAGAATGGTTCTATATAATCTTTATTATCGCTAAAGTATAGGGTAGACCTTTAGTGATAAATACCTTACACTATCTAGAAGCTATAACTAAATATAATAATATTAGTATTCTCTCTACTATTAAGTTAATTATAAACAGTATTTAAGATCTAACTAGATTATTATTAAGAATTTATAAGCACTATAACCCTTAGGTCTTTTATGAAAAGATTCGCTCTATACTCTTAAGGACTAAGGTCTTCTCCTTTAGTGTTTTACCTTAAGGTATATTTTATAATCTTAGAGATAGCCATAGTCTATAGCGAAAGTATAGCGAAGGTAGTAACGTATAAAGTACTTTAATCTAGTTATTAGATATTTTTGTGGGAGTTCCTTATCTAGGAAGGGATAAGACATAGATAGAAACGCCTTTTATTACACTACCTTCCGCCCCTAGTAGGTTCCTTAAGGTATGTATCTACTACTTAGAGCTTAGCATATATAGAAGCTCGCAGCACTAATGGCCTAACTTAGGAGATATAATCCTATATACCATAAGAGTATCGCGAGTTCCTTATCCATATCGCATAGTTAAGTAGCTTAAGAAGGTATGTATTAAAGTATATCGCTAATGCGGGTATATATTAAACGTATAATAACGTTATTAAGGCTTTAGTGAGCTTTTGTAGTGTTCACATTCAGATTACCGCTCGTTTCATTATTTAGCTATCTAAAGGTTTGCTCTATCTCCTGCACGGAGACTTCTGAGGAGCTAACCTAACACTGATAACTTGAACATGGTCACCGCCTAATGAGGATACTACTTATCCAGATGTCCACAGCACCAGAGGAACAGAGTTTATGTCATTTTTGAAAACGACGCGTGATGAAACACGACACGCTGTTATCACGTTGTTAGAGCAAGCCGGTGACCTTAACCGGCTCTCACAGGAAAATAACCACTTCCAAAGTGACTGAATTAGCCGGCTCTATTTTGCGAAGGTTTCTATAACCCTAATAGTACGGAGATTATCTTGAGTCTTAGGGTAATTGTCCGCTTAGGGGGTGTGAGTGAGTTTAGATTAACCTTTATAGTATATGTTTCCTTAAGGCGCGTTCCTAGAAGGACTTAAAGTTATCGTGTAAGTAGATAATAATACTATATAGTACTTTATTAGAACAATGAAACAGTCTTATTATGTTTATATCTTCACCAAATCATTAAGTGAATTATATTAAGCTGAAGAGAACGCTAAACTTCATGGGAACATAAAGAAGAGATAAGCCTATAAAAGATAATAACTACATAATTCAGATTTTTAGTGCCAAGATAATTTAAGTAATATATAGATTAAGACATGAACATATTATCTTATATCTATCCTTTTATTAACCCTTTATCATTAACTCTTCATTAGCTCTATGGCGCTCTATTAAATCCTCACTTAATTCTTACTACCATTTAACATCACGTTAAAAAAGTCCTTATAGTCTATTCTAAGGTTAAGGGTTAACACTAAGCTAAGCTGATTCTTATATATGTCTAAGTAAGGTATCTTAATATGACCTAATTTATATTGGTCTTCTACCATTTTTCCCGCCTTAAGGAAAGCTATTTTATTCTTAAGAGTTCTGTTTTTCTAGCTTATTTATCAATTTTAAGTGATTCATATAGCCTAATAACTCTAACCTTATATTAATTATCTTAAACCCTTTTAAGTTTAAAAATCCTCTTTTATAGTGTTTTAATGATCTTGTTTAGTTAATAAAGTTTTAGTTCTATAGCTATGCTATTAGTATCGTTAAATCTTTATTAGTTAACCTCTTTTGCTAGCTTATCTCTTTACTGAAGTAGGTTTATATTTATATTGTGGTATTAATGATTCCTTTTAGTTAATAAAAGTAACTCCTTATATATTAAATGAACTGCATTTTAATAGCTATTCACTACTGCGGACAAGGTTTAAAGATTTTGTTTGACGTAGCGGACGTAAGCCTTAGGACCTTAAATGGCTATAAGCATTTTAGCCTAAGGTAGAAATCTTAGAGGATAGTACATAATTAAGTGATTCTTTTAGGCTGAAGGAGGAGTTCTAAGTTAGAGAAGTGTTAATATTTAAACTAGAATGTATAACTATCTATAGGTACTAATTAACCTTATGCTTCCTATTAGTGCCCCATAATTATGCCAGTCCATTTAGCTCTCACTGTAAGGATAGTCTAAAATAGAAACCCCCTTTATAGAATTAGTTTCTTAGATAGTGACACTTTCTATATTTATAGTATATAATCTACCGAACATAAAAATAGAAAATGATATTTAATTTTAATAGTTTAACCTATTACTATAACTTTATACGCCATAAATTCGTTAAAAGTGTTAGTTTATAAATATATAATGAGATAACCTTTACAACAGAGAAAAGCTAACTAATAACAAAAATATTAAACTCTATTTAAATAAGTTAAATAATATAAGATTAATTTATCGAATATAAGGTTCTTATAAGACTTAGAGTTAAGGAAGAAATAATTAACGTGAACTTCTCACTACTAGACCTTAATTATATAGACCCTAATTTTCTTTCTTTTAAACCCTTTCCTTTTTATTTAATAAATGATAAGTATTTCTCACTTCTAAGTTTAGCTATGCTAGCTAGAGCTATAGATCTATCACTAACAAAAGGAAACTACCTATTTAAATGTTTTGGTGAGCTAAACACTCTTCACTACGAATTTTAGAAACGTATAGACTATCTAGATAAGACTTATAAGAGATTACAAAATGAGTACTAATAAAGTTTTATCACTTTGAAATGAGAAATATACGCTGATACAATATTTCTAGGTTTTATTATATGTAGAGGTGAGTAATACCTAGATAGGTTATTTCGGTAGGCTTTAAACTTACCTACTGTATCCGGTAAAGTCATGTCTAGTTAGTTAAAATATACCTTAAGTAGCTAGGTACCTAGTATTTTAACTTTAAGGCGGTAGTGAACTAGAACATAGCCATGTTATCTGGAAAGATAGAATCAATTATTACGGGTATGCCTTTTAGTTAATAAGAGCTACAGTACTTTTGGTGGCGCTATAAGTAGTATAGATAGCATAATGCTATACATAGAAAGCGGAGGATTTTATAGTGTTACTTTCGTTTTAATAGCTTATATTACTTTCATTTTAATGATCTATATTTATATCTACTTAGTGTACTATTCTATATATAATAATCACGAAGGAGAAGAAATCCTTAATAACTAATTTAATTAGTTTAATGTTAAATTTATGACTCGTTTTAAAGGAGGAAGTAACTCACTACTTAGGATTTTATATAGGCTATAGTTTGACTGATTTCTTCTTATTATAAGGCTGACTCGATCATAATATTTATGTTATGGCCCTACCTTCTCTATCTCTCTCGTCCTATGTCCTACTTAACTAGAGGCCTTTACGTTAAGTCTTTACCTATATTAGCACATTAACCCACGATAAACTGATGAAACTTGAACCCTAGAATTATATTACTTATATCTCAGGCTAACAGAAGGTCCAGAATCGGAATGCTTAGGTAATTACGCACTTTCGGAACGTTTATTTCGGTTTACTTATAGCATGAAGAACATAGAGAAAATATCGCTAGAAGCTTAAAAGAAAACTCGTAAAGTTAGAAGAACTAGTAGGTATGAGAAGGTTAGAAGCCTTAACTTCTATAAAAGCACCAAAATACGAGAATAATGCTAGATCTCTAGGCTCAGAGCTTGAAAAAAACTTAGATATTGCTGAATACTCCTTAAATATCTTGAATACCTTAACTATATTAATAATAGCTCCCACGATCCTAGATCAAAACCGCTAGCAAAGCTACCTTAGTGTCACTAAATCTTTACGCTATCTCTCTTCTACCTAATAGGATCGTTAAGATACATATAATAATAGCTAAGACATGTATTAGGAGCCTTTAGCTAATTCTCTATTAGGGCTTAACTTTCAGTCCTGTATATCACTAGAGATAAGCGGCGCTCTGGTTAAAGACTGCTGCGTAGACGAAGTAGAGATATGTCTATAGACTATAGCGTATAACTCCCTATTAGGTTTATAACTATCTCCAAAAATGCTAGGCTTAGAGAAGGGGAGAATAAGTGAAATATACTAATTACTATAGCTAGTCATTATTAAGGAATCATTTTAGAGTGTTATTAGGGCCAAACTAATTTAACACTAAGTGGAAAAGCTTAATTATACGTTAGGCATATCTATCTAGTCTTACCTCTTCTCTGGAGACTAAATAAAATAATATCGCCTTTACTAGTGAATAAGCTTAGACATGGTACTAAGGTTATATCTATATTAGGGGTCTAAAAGTTCTGTATCCCTTTAGGCTTTCACTCTGGTAACCTCCATATTAATTTTAGCCTTTTTAAGTAATGCGCGAAGAATTTTACCTATATTTAACCGGGGAATTTTGGTAACGAACATAATATCTCCTATTAGCTACTTATAGGAGATAAGCTAGGACTTAATAAACTCCTTAACTTTTTCCTTAGTTAGCGATGGCTAACCCTAGGATTCCAAGTTATTTAGTTATTAGCGCACTATATACGCGCGAATTAATGTGTTCATAATATTACGGTCATTTTTAGAAGGTATACTCACTACTGCCATATTAGATATTAGTGAATAATGTGATAAGATACTCTTAATTTCTATTAGAGATACCTACTAGCCTTTAACCTTAATGGTTTCTTTCATTCTACTAGTGTAGAAAACTTTGCCGGCTTAAAGGTAGATAAGATCTTTAGTTCGAAAGAACCTGTCTAAGTTAAAGGTTACCTTACTTATATTGACATTATTAAGGTAGCTAGAGAACATACTAAGGCTATGGATTAGCCCTTCTTTAGGGCTACCTTTAGTTAAGAAGAGAGAAGACACTAGTGAACGATTAACCTTTATCCGGACATTTAGTAATAAGCGCCTAACGCTCCCTAAATTATCCTTTTCCTATTAGCTAAAGAGTGTGATTTAGCCGGCTTTAGTGGTGCTCTAACATTGCGAAATAACCGCATTTAGGCTTAAGACACTATATAGCTAATTTTGAACCCTTATAGACATTAGGGTGGCGGCGGAAATGAGATGTCATAATGAACGTAGGTAATAACGTTTAAACAGAGAAATTAAGGCTATACTAAATACTATTATAGATACTATTACTATGTTCATAATAGTAAAGTAGTTAATAGCTTTAGTGAAATTTACTTAATAGAACTATAAAAGGAAGTAGGTTAGAATTCCTAACTATAATAAAAGAATTATTGCTAGAGGCATAATAAAGGCATAAAAGATAGGTAAGAAAATTAATTATCTTAGCTATATAACGCGTTAGAAAGGTCCTTCTATCTTTGTAAAGGAGAATAGAAGAAGAGAAATCATGCAGAAATCATAATACTAACTAGGTAAGTCTTAGCACGAAATTCGCTTTTTAGAGTTATAGCCTAGGTAAGTATTAATTAATAAGAAAGCATGGCGGCTTTTAGAAGACTAGTGATATCACTTATTATTATATAGACGGCAATCTAACTCGGTACTAAACACTCTTAATTATGTTCGCCACACTAAAGTAGATCGCGCCAGCTTTAATAACCCTTTAGGACTCTATTTAATTTATGATTAATTAAGAATATATAGTCTATAGTAAACTAAGTGCGTAAAGTCACTTTAAGAATAGCCTTTAAGTAATGTACCTAAGCCATAATGAACTTTGGCTTTATTAATTGAAATATGCGGGACACCTCTAAAGGTGTATAGTTTAGGTTAGTTTCTATAATATAGCTCTCTACGCTAATAACTTTGAGCCAGATTAGTGGATACCAGATTTATTAATATACTTATTAGCTATTTAATGCAGTATTGTGTTTATTAGTGAGAGAATAATAGCTCTATTTCGCGGGAAGAAGAATATTGTAGTGATAATCTAGCTTACATTATTATATATATAATAGTAAATCACATTATCTTCCTATAGCTCATGTTCTTTAAAACCCTTAATAAGTTAATAGATAATGTAATATACTTAGTACTAGGATACTATCTTTAAAGGAATTTTTATATCCATAAATATCTAGACATGTTAAGCCCTATCGAAACTTTATAAATCCATTATAAGGAATATGGTAATAACTCACTAGTTAATCATTCTTTAATAGGTTAAGATGATTAAATACGAAAGTTAAAATGTTTATAGCTAAAACATTAATCTCTTAGGGTTTAGGAGTTATGGGTATAAATGTTAATATAATATTACTATTTTAGTTAGTAGTGACTCTTAATGGAATTATATAAGTGGGATTAGCTTTTCTCACTGAATTAGGCTTGATCGGGAGGTCACATACTGCCACAGTTAAATCTGTTACGTAGGTTAGATTCCGTAGTTCACAGAATCTAAAGCTAAGATTAGACACGTTTAAGTAAGGTTAACTTAAGTAGGGGTGGGCATTAGTTTATATCACTAGTGGTGATTTCTTGCCTTATATAGGTGAAGTGTGAACGGGGTTAAGATATTATTTTCACGAACTAGTGCTTAGCCTTCTAAACTAGTAAGTATCTAAAAGTTTCTCCTCTAGAAGACTAGTATTTTAGTATAGGGGTTAGTACTAAAGTATATTACTACACTAAAGGTCTTATGTAAGATTACTTTATAGTGCTTTAATATATAGTAAGTCCTTCCTTTCTAGGAGAAACTTATAATCCTATTATAAGCTTTTATTAACGATATTTATATTAACTAAGTTATATACCTAAAGATATTCTACTAACGGGAGGCCATATCTAAACTAAGATCATAGTTATAATTTCTTTACCTCTAAATAGGCCCTAGCCAGCTTTAGCCATCATTAACGAGCTAAGTTACTTGGCCGATAAAGCTATAGTATCTCTCTCTAGCTAGAAATATTACACCCTTATACGTAGTCTATATTAGTTAATTCTTTTTATATACTACTAACTTTATTTGTTAATTATCATAATTAATATCCTAATAATGGTTACCCTTATCACTAAACATTAACTTTTCTCATAGGAACTAAATGTTATAACTGCGGCTGTATTAATTAACCTTATAATCGCTATCCTAGCACGCTAAGAACTAATTATAAACTCTCTCTTTTAGTTACTAGATTAATACCTAACCTTAACCCTAATTCGCCTTTAACGCTTAGTAACCAAGGTATATTATCTTAGTGACGTTTATAGCGGCACTACCATTATAGTTACCATGTGATTTAGTATCTCTAATATAACCCTATTTAAACTTTTAAAGTTAATCTTATTTAAGGAGAATGAAATCGCTATCTAGACTATCACTATTCTCCTTAATACTTTATTAGTTATTATAATTATGACTTCCTATCTAGCCTTCCGCATGTGGTCTCACAATCTATTTAAGATTGTTCACTATTTTTTAGGTTAAATAGCTTTAATTATGTTCTAGACCTTATTTAGGTTACTATCTTATACTAAGCTCATGAATTTAAGTTTCAAACTCACTATTATGGAAGTGGTTAGCGTAAGCTCTCTCTTCTAGTGCCTTCTCATTACGACCTTTTTTATAGTGCTACCCTAGCTTTACCTGCGTAAAGTGCCCGTGCGTTTAGAGCCACTTTCTAATTATACTATCTAGCTTCATTTCACTGGAGAAGGCCTGCCGCTATGCGCGGCGGTTTAACTTTTAATCTGTTCTCTACTTAAATAGTATACCTTTATTACTATTTTATTTGATAATAGTGAAGAATATTCTATTATTATATCTAACGCTAGAGATTAAATAGCTTAACTACTTAAGTTATTACTAACATAAATTTAGGTTTAAGGTATCTTAATTATTAGAGTGCTTTATATAGTCTTAATATTTAATAAAGTGGTTCTAGTTACTACTAGGTTTAGGATTAGCCCCCTATTATTACTAATAAATTATTAGCACTATACTTATTAAATTATATAGTTAACACTAGATTCTATTACTACATATTTCACGTTTATTATAACTAAAGTTTAAGAAGCTAACCCGGATATAATAATTATTAACATAATAGAGTCTAGCCGGCCTAATCTTATTAGATATATTCATTATCTTTATTTTACATTAGGTTTAGAAGCTATCTTTTTTGTCTCTAATCTATAGATAATGAGAAAGGTAGTGTATAAGTTAGAATCCCAGGGTTTACTCATTTTCGCTCCGATTTTTAACTTATAGCCTTCTTAACGATTCGGAAGAATATTAATTTACTAGGGAAGGTGTTAAAGGCCTAGAGTTAAGCTACTTCGATATTTCTTCCTTAAAAGAGGAATAAATCTCTTCTATAGATATCGTTATGTAGGATTTAGTGGTGAATAACTCGATCTAAGATAACTAAACTAGGTATTATTACATAGCGAATCTATTAAATATTAGGTAATAATAAACATAATTTAGTAGCTAATAAAAATATACTTAGTTAAGTGTATAGAGTCTAGTAATAGTTAATCTATAACCTAAAGCTAAACTTATACTATAGATTTAAGCTCTTATGATTATATTACTTATATATATTTATACGCTATACTTCACTATAGTGTATCATGCTTTAAATCTACTAATTAAACATTTTTTCTTTGCAGTACGCACATTATTATCATTAGCGATTCTCTTTCGTTTTTAATGGTTAGAGGTCCTAAAATACGCGTTTAACCCTTATGCCTTCGTAAGATAAATAATGGCAGATAGTAGGCCACTTATATAAGACCCTAAAGTAGATATGCTACTTATATATATGGTTATGCTAATTTATTCTTTAGTTTTATATTGAATACGCCTGTAGAAATTGCCATTCTTATCACGGTGCCTATCATTATTCTATATGCAAGAGATAGGTTATTCGTTAACGTATAGTTAAGCGCGTTCAGATATAAGCTAAGTGAATAATGACTTAAAAGCCAGGTTAACCCCTAGTATCGAATACAAAATGAACCTAACTTTAATGTATTTTCTATTTTAATAGGAAAGTATCTCACTTAGCTTAAAGTGAAAGAGGGAGGTAAAGACATAGTGAGTCACGTGATTAATTAGCTCTGTTAGCGAATTATTAGCCTTAACTCTATCTAGAAGCTTTAGTATTTAAGTCACGTTATTAAGTGTATAGTTATAATTTATTTCGTGATTTAGGTGATAATATCTTAGATAATGAGCGAACACTTAGTGAACCTATCTATCTCTTAATTTTTCTTAGATTAAATCTTGGATATAAAAAGAAGCTTTCCGGGGCTTAACTATATAAGCACCTTTCGTGACATTAATATTAGTAATTATTTTAGTGCCTAAAGATACGATTAAATTTATTCGTGATAATAGATAGAGTATCTTTGCCTCTAACACTACGGTACTAACTAAATTATTCTCTAAAAGGCCCGCGTCTTAAAACGTACCTAATTAAGGAACCTATTTAGTCAAAAAGAATCTATGAGGAAGAGTTAGTCTAATCCTAACGTTAAAATATGGATTATCACTTACGTTAGGGTGATAAACATAGCCCGGGCGCTAATTAGAGGTTATTAATATCGAAGTAGACTATAGTATATATAGAAATAAAATCTTATATTTCCTAAAGATAAGCTTTTTAGGCTCCTATCTAATCTTCTTAGCCACACTTTAACTATTAACTTAAAGAAATATGGCACTTACCTAGGTTAAGATTATTCTGCACAGTTTTGTTATAGTTTATAAATAGGTAATAGGAAGGTGTCTTTAAAATGGTGGCGGCTAACACTAAAAGTTTAGCGCCTAGTTCTATCGCGTAAAAGTAGTCCTATATCGTTATTAATCTCCCTAGAAGAGACTATAGAATGGATTTAAGGTTATCTAGATAATAGTGACTATCTTGAATATACTACCTCATTATTTTAGTGAGCTAAGAGACTAAAGAAATTTTACTGGTTTTATCTTATTTAAATGTCGCCTTCACTAATTATAACATTATCTAAATAGATTTATTAACTAAGTTATCACAGTTCTATATGTTTAATGCGATAAAACTTCCTATAATATTATTAGCTTTTCTTACTCTTCTTAAGGGTTAGATATATTCACTAGAGCTAATAGTATCTATCACTTTAAAAAACTTCTAAATCGGGATTAAGAGGCTAATTCGGTCCTAAAGTCTTCTTAGCATAGTTAGTGAGATAATAACCTAAGTTCCGCCTCCATTAATGCTAAGGATACTCACTTCACTCGTTAGAGACTTAATAGTCATTATGATAACTTAATCCTATACACGCTTATAGAGAAAGCATAACGAGATTATATAGGTCTAAGGCCGACTAAATAGGGTTTACCTAAAGATTTAAATATAGGTCTTATAGAGACAGTGCTCATAGGGGAGTTAATACTATGATATTCACTATATATAGCATAAGTAAGTGACCTTACTATAGATATAACTCTATCTATTCATAAATTATTAGAGTGTATATAAATGTAAAGACACACTAAGTACTTCTATTCTAGAGACTAATGAATTATAGTATTACGATAACTTACCCTAAATAAGCTTAAGGATGGCTGAACGTAAGATAATATCTAATGACCCCTTAAAAGATATTACCTAATCACTAAGTGCTTCATAGAGAGCGTTACGATAAAGGGACTAAAAGACTTAGACAGAGTTAAACACTATACTATATTAACCCGCTATTCTTTAATCTCATAAGTAATCACGTGCTCATACCTATCACTTACCATGGCAGTCTAGGAGATAGCTATTAATCATAAGACTTAAGGTAATAATAGGCACCATAAAGTCCGTTAGATCTTAGGCGGTATTGTAAGTCCTTAAGAGATTCGCTAGGTGTAGCGTATAGTCTTCTACTAATGGGTTATAAGACTAAGAGGCTTTAATAAAATTGAATGGCTCTGAGCCTAAGATAGAGAAGTGCTTATAGGCAGATTTAAAAAAGGCTGCAAAGTGAGTTAGAGAATATAAAGTATAGGTCTTATGTCTAAATTACTTAGCTTTTTAGATACGTAAGAGAAGTTAATGCTATAGACGCTCTAAGGACCCTTAAGAACGAAATTTCTGACTATGGGAAATGGTAATAACTTTAATACATGAGAATAAAATAGAGGGATCTTAGCTAGTCTCTTTATTCAATAAAAAGAGTAGGGCTTTTTAGGCTTTAGTTTTTACCATTTAGGTTAGTGAGATTTTATTAGTCACAATAACTATAGAAGATTAGTTAAAGGGTGTGAAGATAGGGATAGTCATATTACGTAGCTAATCTACTAACTAAGAAGTAACTCCTTAAAATCCTCCTAGGTCAGAGGTAAAGATATAGAAAACATTAGTGAAGGGTAAAAGAAGTTAGCTATAGATTACTTATTTAGTGCGTTATATATAATAAGACTTGGATCCGCTAGGCATAGTGCGTAGAGACTATCTACTTCTATTGTAATAATAGTGATGGTTTAGGGTGCGATAAACTTATTTACTACTAACTAAACTAGTGATAACGAGAATAGGTCTTCTTAAACTGGGTAATTTAGGTACTATATAAAGGTTAATATCTTTAATATAGGTTTTACCCTTAAATAGGTAACTTTAAGGGATATTAAAGAGCTTCTTAAGGGTAATAGATTTTACTTATTAATCTATAAATATAATGAGGCTAGAATAGGTATTATTAGATTATTTAAATTAAGAAGTTAATATCTTTAATCTATCTATTTTAATTAGAGATATCTTATAACTCTACTCATATATTTTAAGTCACGGATAATGGTTATAAAGCTTTATGCTTATTATGTTTAGTTACTATAGAGTGCGAAGATCGCTACTGAAGAGAAATGATTAAAAGGAATAATATCTTTAACTTCGTTCTACCTTTATAGCAATTTATCTTACTCCATAATCCTAAAATAGAAGGTGTAAGTTATTAATAAATATATAAGAACTATTTTTAGTTTAGTAGAAGCTCCTAAGACCTATCGCTATACGTATCTAGTGGTAAAGGTTAGTTATTAAGAAAGTCCTTAGTGATAGGGCTATATATAGATATCCTTAGGTGCACGCAAGGGAAATTAAGCGTAGATATCTCTAAGAGTCACTTTTAAAGGTTATGAGCCCATTTTTCGTCTAATCCTTCAGTCTCGTTCTCTAGCTATTTAATATAAGCATTTAAAACGATATACGCTTTAAATACTTCTCGTAGTAGCTTAGTAGTTAACTATCACTTTTCCTTCCTGCGGTTAATACTGTGTTCTAACTAGGCATTTTCCTTTAATAACCTCTTAATAATGTCTAAGTTCACTGAGTTCTAAAGCTAGTTAACTTAATGAAGTAATGTGTTCACGTTAGGTGCGACTTTTAATGGACTTAGACTATAAGGCTTCGTGATAGTTCCTATTGTAGAACTTATCTTTATATATAATAGAGAGACTTCTGTATAAGGAGTTTTATGATCTTAAAGTTAATAGTAAAAAGGTTATTAAAAGTTAGCTATACTGTTATGTTCTTTATAACCTGATAGTATAAGAAGCTAACTAACGCGGGATTATATAGACTATATTTAGTATAACCCTATTTCTGTTAAAGCGAGCTAAGATAATTATATAAATTATGGGACTATTCCCAGATAATAAGCGCTTAAGAAGTCGCCCTATAGGCTATATATACTGTAGTATTTAACCTTAGTATAGAAGGTATATATTTAATAGACTTAATTTAAGGGCTAACATTAGAACATATTAGCCCGCGATATAATGGTTATTAAGGCAGACGCCATTTTATAGCGCTATAATGCCCTTATCTTCTTATTATCTTAGCTGATTCACACTAGCTACCTATTCCTCTAAGGCACGTTCACCTCTCTTAAGAAGTACCTTAATAATAAGAGTGACTATTAAGTGATTAAGGCAGTGAAGAATGTCTCACTACTTTAGCTAGCCACTATATGCTGCATTATTAGGACTATCGAAGTGAGCTATTTATGATAGACATAGAGTTCTAATCTAGTTTAGCTCATTCGAAATATATTCTTATGAGTAATAGGCCTAAATATAGTACATTACAGTATAATCCTGAGATAGCTAATTATGAGCTCTCTAGGCCAGAGATAGCTAGCTCATTTCTTAATTTGTTAAATACGCTTATTAATATCTACTCTACACAGAATGGATTTTAGTCACTAATGGCGGTTATTACTATAACTATTAACACTATATATCTTATGGGAATGCTAGGATCTCTACTAGTTTATAAGTATTAGCTTTATATGATAGATTAATCCTATTTTACTAGCTCTTTTCGCTAGAATTTCCGACGTAAATAAGCTATCACAGAGTTTTACTAAGTGTTAATACAGTATAGTAGAAGAATAAGAACTAAACATTATAAAGTCACCTAGCATATTATTTTAACATTATGATACGCTGACACTATCTCAATGTCTCATTTATTAACGATATAGTCCATGATTCTAAATATATCTCTTAATTCTGGATCACTTTAAGCTCCCTCTTTAAGGAGCGTGTAACTCGTCATTCTGAGTTCCCTCTTAAATCCATTCGCGTGGCGAATCTCAGTTCGCGACGGCCGTTATCTTTAGTAGGGACCATAATATTCGCATACATATCAGCCCTACTCTAAAAGTAAAGACATATAATAGACTTCTTTCGGAGGGCATATTTCGACATGCTTAGCGAGGCAGTTCAGCCAGATTCTAACCGCAGACAATGTTCTAAAGGACAATACCTTTAGTAACGATAACACCGAGGTCGCAGTTAATAAGTGCTATTATTTCTTTCTCCCTTAGATATTATATTGAAAGCTAGCAATTAACTTCGGGGGGATTTTATAGTGTCTACTTCGTTTTATATAATATAAATGCTAGGCGATAAATGTAGATCTAAGTTTAAGAATGTGATTTTAATGTCTCGGTAACGGCTTAATCCTGCCCAAGGAAAATTATTTATGAGCGTGTTACTATAAGCGAGGTAAGAATGACCATATAATGAGAGGGTGTATCCAGGTTTAAAGCATAGAACTAATCCTATATAGAGACACATTAGATATACTTTTATGTTCATGGGTTAAGTCGATATTTTTAGTAAACAAGGTGTGCTATCTTTATTTCTAGCCCCTTAGCCTCTAGGTTTATTTTAGCTATCTAAGTTAGTCTCTTATTATTCTCTCATCATATATCTAAAACCCTCTATATAATTAAGTCCTGTGCTAGTTATCTTAACTGTTATAACTGAGGCGCACCACCTTCATAGCTATTAGTTCTCCTTATTATAAGATAGAGATTCCTAAGGTGTCTCTATTCCTAACGTTCGAAAGTCTTTTGGGAAGAACCATTAAGGTACAGGGTAACATTAATTCTGCACTAATGTTAATACTCTACTATGATCACGGACATAAGACAGATATTAAGTACTAGGGCTTAGTCCGAAAATGGTGATTTGTTATCTTCTGCACAGCTTAAAATATATGACCGTTCACTTCTCCAGATTAGAATATAGACTTTAGCATAATATTGTTAGTGTAGGTTATACTCACTCTTAAAGATACTTTTCTTGCGTTAATAAAATTATGTTCGTTCACGTTTAGCGTTTTAATAATAAATGCGTAAACGAGACTCCGATTTCGGCATTATACTAGATAACTACATTTTATAGATTGAAATAGGGGGACAGTACGCTATTATAAAATTGTAGGTTAGAAATTAACACTAAAAGAAAGATTACCCTTACAAAAGAAAACGAAGAAGGTGGGGAGTTCTAAATCTTCTTATGTTATATATATAAAATAATTAGATAGAATAAGGTAAGTGCCCATAATATAGTAGTAAGGATTTTATTCATAATTTGGGCTAACCTATTCTAGCTAATTCTGATAACTTTCTTATAATCTTCTTCTGTATACTAGCTATCTTTAGAGAATAAATATATTATTATATAAATTACATTATAGTGAGAGTGAAGCTTTTCACTGTGATGCCTCCGCACCATAATAATATAATGTGCTCTCGTTACCTAAGTAAATAGCACTATAGCTAACCCATTCTATGTGAAGAATGAAAGCATTTTCTAAAGTGATTCCTAGACTTCGATAGTAATCTGCAGTATTTAATAAGTATAATATCTAGATAGATAAGAGAAAGTCTCCTTTAACTAAATATGACTTTTTAACGCTATAGAATATCTCTAGTGAAGCCAATAAACGTCATGATTAGTGCTATTATTTTCCTAAATTATAGGTGAATTAACACTATCTTCCTAAAATATAATCCTGTCGAAATAACGCCGCTACTAATATGGAAATCCGCGCCCTAGAGAAGTACAATTAGCAGCTAAAAGCGGAAGTGAGAAAATATTATAAACTATAAACTATATTGTATAAGCTACTTAAAGAGGTACGAGCTTTAACAAAATAACTTAAAGACGCTATCCTTAAATTTTAGTAAGCGCATAAATACATTAAAGCATGCTTTCACGAAGAGGAAAATCTCCATAAAGCGGAGTTCTTAAGAAGTCACTAATTTTGACCGTGACTATATATAATACTAAAACCATGTCTCTACTTAGTATATCCCTAGACTACGGAAAGAGACACTATCTAGAACTAATATTTAGGAAGATTTCTTAACGTATATCCTTTAGTATTACTTTTAACAGCGGTATAAGCTTGTCCTATTCTTTCTATTGGGCAGCTTTCTCTTCTAGATCTAGATTAATCTCTTTGTTTTGAACAATAGCCAGTTTAGATAGCTATTTACTCTGTAAATCGAGGAGTGCTTTAGCTTCGTAGAGTTATATATAACATTTGTTCATGTGACCTTCTTACTGGTTATCTGCTCTCTCCTGCCTCCTTAATTTATATTCCTGTTTTTTCTGCCGGATTTCGGCGATCTCTTAACGATTATCGCCATTAAATTGATGTCCTAGACCTCTATTACCTTTAACTACGTTGCGACGTTTGAGATGGATTTTCGTTTTAGGTGCCTCAGTTAACTTTGTTCTAGTAACTACTATATTGTGCCTTGACATTATAGGTTAGGAAAGAATGATCTCGAATAAACGCTATTCACATTTTGTGCGGCAGTAGCCCTAGATATACTCTTGACTCAGTCATGGCCCTGCCTACACCTGCAGAGCTAACCCTTTATGTGACGACGTTTCTCGCCATTGTCTAAAAAGTAGGCAATCTATGCTAAACTGCGGGATTATATAGGATTAAAGAAATCTATTCATGATAGACTTATAAATCTCGCGCAGAATCTGTTACGTGGTAGTTCATTAACACCACATTATATACATTATGCTTAGAATTATAGTAATGATAGTTAGGGCCCTTTAATTCTTCTTCTCTTCAAATTAATATCTCTACTGTCTTTAATGCTCGCTCAATACGCTCCTTTATCCTAAACCGTTCGTTCACAGTGTTTACCTTTTCCGAGCTTCACGTTCTGCGACTTTAAGTACTCGCTTGTAACCTTCTTAGCTGATCGGTGGAATCGCACTAGCTCGAGGCTCGTATTTTAGGAGTTAGCTAGAATATCATTATTAAGGTCATCCTTAGCCACAGGCATAGATGTCGGTTCCTAAGTGGGTAACATTTGGCGAAGCTATTCCTTAAAGTCTGCGTTTAGGTCTAGTGGCTTCTCCTTCTTTTCCTTAAAAGTCACTTTAGCCTTAACTTTATCCCCGTCACTATTGTGCCCTAGGCACCTTAAGGCTAAGCTCTCTGCTTCCTTATGCTTATCGATAGAAGCACCTGATTTGCCACTATTGTGATTAATACCTATAAGATCGGTGATCCTTTAGTGTTTAATAGACAGAGCGATACGTCATTGTTAAAGGGATAGTGAGTGTGTTCCTATAGCGAACTTCGCCCACGTCGTCGTTCTATCTCGTAGGCTCTATTTTCCTCCTCTCTCTTCTGCGCTCTCGCTATCTTCACTGAGCCGGCACTAACACCTAGATAATAGCTATTTTTCGTCACCTTATCTATCCGACTTATCGCCCCTTTAAGTGTTAAATTATGGGCTATTTCGAATGCCATTATTGCGGCCATTATGTTCGCAGTAATCCCATAAAAGATTCACTCTATTAAAGTAAGACTTTATGTAGTGTAAGTCTAGTAGTTAAAGAAGAGAGTCATCACGAGAGTAACATCGTGAACCCAAGTTTAAGAGACCATCCTTAATTCACTCTCTTAAGTGCCTCTAATTTCTATCACGGATTGACCTCCTAGCGCCGCGTAGTCGCCGTCTTCAGTCGTCTGATCGAGAAGATCAGCCTGCGTAACATTGTACTGGGCCATGAGGCGGCTTGCCATTCGCCATGCCACTTAGGCCTCCTCTTCTAAGGTGTTTCGATAATTAGCCCGCTAAAGGCACTTCTTAATACGATTCAATATTCGCTCCTCAATATTTGAATTTCTCTCATTGCTTGCTACAGCTTAAACAGCTAATTTTATTACTTTCACTATTTATAAAGGAGAAGGGCCGAGTTTAACTTTTGACATAACACATAAACTAGGGATGCTAAGCGCTCGTTAAGCAGCTACAGTAGAGAATAGGAAGCGAAGAGGGAGCAATATTAAATGGTGTAAAATATTACGTTTACTGTTATATACTACCTCACTTATAGGGTTAAATGTTGTTGAGGGACTAAGTGCGGGGGATTACGAATTAAGAAGACCGCGTATAATCACGTAAGATTTTGCTAGCCCACCTTGAGCTGAACCCGCATGGGAGTAAATCACGCGAAACCTAAGCCTTATGGTCGGTCGTGATTAAGCTAGCTGATATACCGGGGAAGGAGCTCGCCAGTTAATGTAATAATCACGGCTTCTTGGTGTGATAATAACGCCACTGTATAAACCACTAAGACCCTTAGGAAAGTGTCTCTATGCGCGGTCATCACTTCGGGAATAAAGTCCTTTAGAAAGCGTGATAGATTGTGAAACACTTTCACTGACCAATAAGTCTTAATTAGTTAAGCCAAATTAATTGTTCACGAAAACCCTATGGGCTAGACAATAATCAGTCCGGTTTTATAGTTATTATATAGTAGTAAAGATAACAGAATTAGGCTTAAGACAAAATTTCACTCCCTTAGGTATAGTATAACCTGCTGGCTGTGATCCTTTTTAGGAAGGTCGCCTAAAGGCGTTAACTGACTATGATCACGTAACTATTATAATCCCTAGTAAAGTGAGATTAGGACCATGAGTATACTAGGAGCGAATTAATCCTCAGAGTTTACTCCTTAGCAAAACTGACTCCTGATAAGATAGTACTAATAACGACATCAGCCTTTGCTCGCCCTAAGCCTAGGAATTTACTCCTAGTACAAATTTGAGCTTTAGATTAATCCTCTCCTTATGGCTAATTAAGACTAAAATTACTCTCCTTAGCCCGCTTCACTCCTTAAGAACGCCTAATACCGAGATAATATCTGGAGAAGAGATTACGTCTAAGGATAATTACTATAGAACTAATTATATTCTTACTATCTAGTTCTCCTCGTGATATTCTTCTTAACATAAGTTAGGCCTAGATTAAAAAGATTATTTTTATTTAGCTTATCTCTTAGAACTTCCCTTATTCATCATGATAAGTACGCTAGTGAAATTTAGTACTTATTCATTAATATTTAGCTCTCTCTAAGGCACTAAGATAATTATATTTATTCTATCTATAGTCACTACCTTAAAATAATTGTCCGGCATTAAAAGATATATATTTATGTCGAAAATCCGCAGTCCTTTTTATATATTTTTCTTCGCTACCTATATTACTTCTAATAGATTAAAAGGATTTACCTATATAGATTACATATTTCGCTAAATATTATTCTCTTTGATCTTAAAATGAATATATACTTATTTTGGGGATTCCTTAAGTATAATTTACTATTACTCTTAAAGATCTTAGTCTTCTTTTTTCTCTCGCTCTTACTCTTACTCCTATTTATATTGCTCTTATTCTCATTACTCTTATTCCTGTTACTCTTATTTCTATTACTCTTATTCCTGTTACTCTTGTTCCTATTACTCTTATTCCTATTACTTTTATTCCCGTTACTCTTATTCCCGTTACTCTTATTCCCATTACTCTTATTCCCATTACTCTTATTCCCATTACTCTTATTCACGTTACTTCTCTCATGCTTATTTCTCCTGTTCCTACTGAGAATACTACTTAGTAGCATTAATACTATAATAGAAAGTCACTAATTAATTCTATACCTAGGCTAATAAGTTATCTAAAGGATCTAACGGCCCTATGAAAGCGAAATAAAAGGATCTAAGCACGAAAAATAACGTAATACCTTTATCACTCTTATCTTACTAGTTATGTAGGTGGTAAAGAAATAAGAACTCCTAATCGTTCTAAAAATTGTCTAAGTTAGGTAACCTATATCTTTGTTATAGCTTTTCACTAGGACCTAAAGTGATAAGTAGTGACCTAAATAACTCTGGAGTAGTGAGAGTTCCTAGAATCTCTTTCATATCTAAAAGTCAGTAAATTTTAGATAACTTAAACCCGACACGAATGGCTAATTCTACGAACTAGTGTAGTGTGACTTAATTAGCCTTTATATAAGGTCTAATAATTATATTATTACTAATTAGTTTCTATGGGATTTTAACAAAGTGTCTCATAGTAAAGATAATAATCTAATAGAAACTAAGGTCTATCTATACGTTATATAGGCCTTAAACTATTTTAAACTATGACTTACCCACTTAAATTATCACTTAGTTATCGTGTTAATTAGTGGCGCTAAATTAGCCTTTAAAGGCTAATAAGATTGTGTTATGGCGCGATAATGTTATTAGGTACTTAACGCTCTTAATGTATACCTCCTAGTAGGTGAAATCCCGGAAAAATGTATGTAGGGATAGGATTAGGTACTTAAATTCATATAACCACTAAAAGATGTACTGTCGCTTCTCCTCACTAAAGGCTCTTAGAATATAACTGGCACAGATTTAGGCTTTAATCTTCTCCGCGTTATATATAGAAATACCTAAAGCTTGGAGCTCTAGTGCCTTCATGTCTTAGTGATTAATCCTTTATATAGTATTAGCGTTACTATTAACTAAATTATACTAAAATCGTTAGATATATTTAAGATAATTTAGTATCTTCTATAATAAGTCAGTTTATATTAAGTTAATATTTAGTAGTACTATCTATATCGTTAGACTTTAGTCCTAGCACTTTATGAAGTGTTATAAGTAATATCCCGCCCTATAGATTAGGTATATTAAGTAAAGCGTTAAAGGCTATTATAAGTTCGGGATACTTTAATAGTGCTTTTAAATTATGACTTTAATAGCCTTAGAGGCAAGCTTACCATCGCGATTTAAGGCTAAAGTTACGTTAAAAGTGGTACTAACGGATTTTGTAGTAGATCATTCTGTCCGTGGGGATGCTTTTATTCGCGTATTCCTTAACGAGGTAGCGCTTTACATTTATTAATAAACCTAGCTAGTACGTTAGTCTATAGCGCTTAGTGTGAATCTTTATAACTTATCCCTAAGGTAGATATTAGCGATTCACTATTTATCCTAAGGAGATAAGAATTCGTGACTAGCTTAGATATAGTGCTTTCTATAGAGGCAGATAACTTCTATTCTAGTGGGAAATCAGAGCTCCGGGTAGTTATCTTTTAAGGAAGTAAGTAGCTCGGTTACTATCATACCTAAAAGAGTAAGGGCGGCCTTAAAACATGTTTCATTGATTTTAACTAAAATATAATTATTAATAAAGTGGGGTTAATATCCTTCGCGTTAGTAGATACTCTTTAAATAGTTAATGTTATCTTTATTAAGTTACTTATAATCCTTAAATTAGAACTTTAAAATATTAAGAGAAATATATGTAGTCTCTTAATATTATCTATACCTTTTCGTTTCGAACTTTACATTCTCTAGTTATGCTTGGCTAGTCCGCATGGCGAGAGAAACTTTTTGGAGAACGAAATTCCTAAGGCCTAAATGTGTCTAAATAATAAAAATTATGGGTTAAGAATGCCGCGCGATTTATAGAGTTAGGAAATCTTACCTAACTTAGTCTTATTATATAGTACCATGAACGTTCTTACAGTATATAGTATCTAACGAACTTGCTAAGGAAGTATTGGCATATGGATTTAATAGCTCACACTGTAGAACTCTTAACTGCATATTCCATGCATGGCGAAGACGCTAGAATACCACCGCTCCTAGGCTTGTCTCCTAAGCTCACTGAGGCTGTTCTAATTTGCTGATAGTATCCCTCGATATTATGACCTTCTTCAAGTTAGTATTGAACTCTTCTCTGTGACTGATTATATCTTCCCTTTTAGCTCCGTCTCTACCCAATGAATTGAAACTCTGATAATTGTGTGGCCTAAGAAATTGGAGTATATCAGCTTAAAGGTGCATTTTTTCGCTATAATAAGCTGATTTTCTTACTTAGCGTCTTATAAAATCGTGCCATTTCTTATCCGTTGAGTTATGAGAAAAGATAAATGAAAAGTGATTTAATTAATGGGGAATAACACTAACGCTCTGCCACCTCAATCTTCGACAGAGTTAAAGAGTATGCAGCGGCCCGAAACCATGCGGCTTGACATCGCTAGCCACCACGACGTTAATTTATAAGACTACTATAACTAGCTTAAGTCTTAGGTAAAGAACGAATTATATAAACGCGAATATTAAAAAGTAGCTAACTTTCTTCTTGAGAAAGCCTTTAACCTTGATTTAGTCTATAAGGACTAAAATCCTAGTTTCCTCATTAAGTAAGAAGAAGTAGAGAAAGGTATCGCTTAGCGATTTATGAAGGACATTTCTTTATGGGTTAAACGCTGCAGACAGAATGAGATATAAGCGGACAGTATCTTGGAGTTTTAGCTTAGGTTCATATGTCTTCAGTCGGTGAACCACCTTTTAGGAGGGGTTTTAACTTTTTTCTATGTACTGTATATAGTGTGGTGTTTATATAGGCTATAATTAATAGTTATTTTTGGCCTGAAGCTATAGTGATTATCAGAAGTGTTTAAGTGTTTAATATACCGCGAAACCGAGGATTTCCCCTCATTCACTTTGTAACGAGATAGAGGTCCTAGAGCTGGGGATAAATATTTTAATGCTGTCTAAAAATCTAGTAACGTTTCTAAACGCTTATATTGTGTCAAAGAATAGATGACTGTCTAGATAGAGAACAGAGAATAAGGTGGTGCGATACGGCTATAAACCTACTCAAGTTAGAGGACCGAGGAGTAAAAGAAATCTTAGACATGAGGCAAGGGGTTAGAAATTGGTTGAATAGCTAACACGTAAGCCTTTCACTCTTCATGTGATTTCCTTCACATAAGTGCCGTTCCTCGGACACCATCTTCAAGGTTTCCGTCCATATCGCGGATAGGAGCTGACCTTGGAAACTCATTCTTGGCCCAGAGAGTCCCGAGAACTAGTCTCTTAGGTAAAGAGGTAAAGAGAGGAAAACGGAATGGTAAAGGAGTCAGTCGAATGAAAGAAGACAGCCCCAGTCGACTACATGCTCCTGAGGAACATGGTTTCGAGTTCTCCTCCGAGGAAAAGCTACGCTCTTTATATCGGTAAAGAGACCTGGTCGGCTTTCATCTACGACCCAAAGAGGGTTAGTAGCCGCCACTGAAATATTCAGAGTCATGCCAGGGTCGTCATCCTCCTGATGGTCGGCTCTCTGAGGTGGTTGTGGTTGAGCGTTTCTTTATATGGTTCGGACAGGTAACCCCCACTTGAACCGTCTTTTCGGTTGTGCTGTGAGCTTGCTGTCCGTACCGCTGGCAAGGGTCGACTGAGTGTTTGTGATAAAGGCAGCGGCACACCGAATACCTCTCGATGACTTGATAGCACATGGTTATGCCTTTGTTGCTGCTAGAACATGTATGTGGAAAGTCCGTACAGGAGAAAGATAATGTATTAAGTGGGCCCGGTGTCGGGCCCTGCAAACCTAACTGAAACAGAAAAATGTGCCAAAAATGGTTCCGAACAAACAATTATGAGTTAGTCCAGGCAACTTTGGGTTCGCGACATTTATATTGTGGAAGTTGCGACTGTAGCCTTAGAGACGGAGCCAATCAATCACCAGATAGGGGTGGGCAGGAAGGTAAAGGGCTCACGCATGCCAAGTACATCTTAATCTTTATTGGAGGAAAGGTAAGTATTACTTACGTGATGTGGACATGGGCGAAAAGTAGTGCATAAATAACCTTATTCTGACTGCCTAGCCTTAAGAAATCACTAGATTAAAAATTGTTATGGATTATGGCAGTGAAAGCATATGTTATTGTGATTCTATCTACTCTCTCGGAATGCAGAGGGTATAAGTACACAGAGTAACAGTTAAGAAGCTTCCTCACGATTTCTAAGCACGCGGAATGATTTCATAAGGCTTTTGTTAATGTCATGATAAGTTGGTTAAGCCTTATATCACAACAAAAATAAGCGACCTACTCAGAAAAGTGTTATTTCTGTTAGGCTCATCCATAGATCGATTTTTTGTTCATTGATAATCTGAGATTTAAGAACCTATGATATAACCTAGTAGCCCCCTTCTATATTTATCTCATGAAGGGCTAGAAATCCGTCTCGACCAAGGTCACCTTCTTATGAAGATGCCGTTGTGCCAATCTCCTTAAGACGTCATGAGTCTCCGCAAATGCTGACACTAAATTGAATCAGTTTACGTTATTTTTAGGGAACGATAAGACTCACTAAGAATGAGGGTTAAGCCCTATAATGTCTACAGCAATTCGGACACTTACCGCTTATCCTGCGTGAGCAGATTAAGTATATCGCGCTCATTCTGGAGTGGCACGTTTATCTATGGTTACATGAACTTATTAGTTAAGTACTTAGAAAGGGCACTTTATTACACTAGATCTAGTACATCTAAATTTAGTTAACTTAAATCTAGAAGAGGGATAAGAACTACTTATATAGCGTTCTATACTTAGGGGGAATTAAGGTAAAGAGAAGACTTCCGGAAAAGCCTTTAGTTTTGTTATCTTAAGATTTACCTTTAAAAGCTAACTTCTTCTTTACTAACTTATTAAAATTAGTCTTTCTAGGGTAAATAGTACTTTGTCACCTAAATAAGATCTTCAAAATATTATTAAGGTTAATATAGATAGAGACCTAAAGAATTTATTATTTAATTAGTAATAGGGGAAGAATGAATTAACGAATCATGTATATTACTACTCTTTAGCTTATCTTTATTTAGTATATTATTTATAAAAGGCTGCGCGGTAATGCTAATATTTAAGATAGTTAGTAGGAGTTAGGTCTAAAGTTAGAATACTCACTAATATCATTAATCTGCTAGATTAAATGGATTTAATAAGTGACCACGTAATGATAGTGATAACCATGAATTAGTTTCTTTAAGTATGGCACTTAAGAGATAATTCTCACTCTGTTAGCGATTAACATAACTATCTTATACTAACTAATCGAGATAGTATTTCTATGTGGTTCGCTAAATATGGCCTATTTACACTTAAAAGGTCTATCTAGGCGAGCGATATAAAGAAGGTCTCTTATAAGGCCTCGCCATAGCTAGATAAAGATCTCTAAACATTCTTATGACTTAATGAACTAAGAGATAACTATAAATGGATAGCTCTACTAAAATGCTTTAAGGCCTACGGAGAGTATTTATAGATTAATATATTAGCCTGGCTCAATTTTTAAAGGTTTATAGAGATATACCTTTAATTTTAGTATACCATATAAGCATGTAATAGTGATATATATACGTTTACGGAAGGACTATTTATTATAGATAAGAACTAACATAGTTTTATAGGCGAATGTGGCTACCATTAAGGCGAGAAAGATAAGAAGATACACTTAATCTGGACACTATACTAATGATAAATGTTACTAAATTAAAGTAGTATAAAGAAGCAATAAAATCTAGTGAAGTCAAATAAATATCTTATAAGACGCTTTCTGAACTAAGCGTTATGAAGTAATAATGAGTATATAGAATGCTAAAGCCGCCTAGGTAGATTAGTAGCGAGAAAAGCGGTAAGGAAGGAGGATCTCATAATGATCACGAATAGTTTCTTAAGTTCTCTCCGAAATAAGGCTCGCTCAGTTATGGTAGTTATGATGATATGAAAAGTAGCCAGCCTAAATGCGACGAAGCTAACTATACGATAAGAGACCTAAATGGCGCCCATAGAGAGACCTAATAGATTAGCTAGAAAGTTAAGGTAAAGACCACTTAATAACAGACCTAAATTAATAACTAATAATGTCCCTACGCGGCGTTCGGTATGTGATAAATTGGTAACACTAACACCTAAATATACCACGTTAACTACTAGATATATTACGCGCAGTAAGACTGCGGCCATAGTCTAGGGACCTATAAAGGTGTGACGGTTAAGAACATAGGTATAACTTAAATATTAGTGTATGTGAGAAGTGGTGGTAATGAGCCTAGGAGTAAATAAGGAAACCCTAGTTTATAGTAGAAATATTAGAGTAATTCCCATGATTATAACCGTATAGATCTGAGTAATCTCTATGGTGAGCGAGAGATAAATCTTTTGTAGGAGATATTAGGAGGAGGTCTAATAAGATTAGGAAGAACGAAGAATAAATACTGCGGGACAGAATGATTATCCTAGCACTATGCTATGTTTAGATCTTGGTAGGCGGTGTAGGAGGTCCCATTCCACCGTTAAAAGGCTGTGTACCTTGGGTTTCACAGAATCTCGATATTCTATTTCGTTCAATGTCCGTCCGGAACTACAGTCCGTAGTAGACTCTAGTCGCCAGGGTCTCCCGGCTCTAAGCGCAGGTCAGAAGATCACGTAGAGTGAAAGCACCTGCGAGGCTTACTTAGGAGAATTTTCCCATATGAGATTTAAGGAGCGCCATATTACTAATTAATTTCAAACCTTTGTATTATATACTATAGTATAGTAGATAATACTATACTTTAATTCAAAGCTACTAAATCTTAATTAAAGTATCTATAGGCTCGCTAAATAGGTAATGAAGCTAGCTCTTCTAATAACACTAAGTTCTCCTTACACTATAAACGCTGTAATAAAACGTGCTATAGGAGTTTAGCGCCTGCAAGAATAATGATTATTGAGTCGTTCTTACCTATTATAACTCTGTCACGGACTCTGCAGAGATAGTTATCACTAAAAACCTAACAAATAGAGAATTCGCGGGCCAGCGATTAGTATTCTTGATTCTGACGGCTCTATTATCTTTTACATACTTCTATATTAATTCTATCGCGATATATCTAATAGCTCTTATATCAGCCGTTTTTGGTTCCTTAGCGGTGTAATAGTACTCTTAGTTAGCTGCAATCAATTAGTTTTTATCTATCTAACCATTACTAGAGGCTTACCTAGGACGATATCTCCGCTCGGCTTTAGTAGGATATTTAAGCATGTTAATAAGCTATACTAGAGCCTAATTAAGCTCAAATAATATAGACCTTCTAGAATCTAATCTAGTTAGAAAATAGGTCTCCATTAGCGCTTAAGACATTAGCACACCTATACCAGAATAGTGACTAGCTATTACTTAGTTAAATAAGCTAAGTAAGTTATTACTTACTCTAGCGAGATAAAAATATGTTTAAAGATAGTAAAGTATGTCTATTCTCACTTAAAAATATTTATTACCCTAATAAATTTCTCGTGGCGAACTATGTTTAATATATTAAGGATTTCTTCCCCTTCATATCTTTTGTAATTTTTAATGGTAACCTTGCCTGAATTCGGAGATAAACTAATAGCGACAGTAATAAAGTCCTTAAATTTAAGCTTATATCCTTACTTATATATTTTCTATGGTGATTCGTGTCGGACTATTAGTAGAATTACTCTCTCGCTAGGAGGCGTTTAGTAATGAGTAGATGCGCTAGGTTTTAGTATCCCTAGCTTAGTGGCCTTTTTAATCTGTTTTCTAATTCCCTTTTTAGTATCTCTTTCTATATTAGTGGCGGGGGACAATTTTTTCTATAATATACTAATTCTTTTCGCTGTCCTAGCGATCTACTTAAGGTGGTTTATAGGGGTTAATAGTTTGGAGCCGGGCTCACTTCTAATAGCTCCTAAATCGATATGTAATTCTCTATTCTAGGCTGAACGAGTGAGATACTAATAGGATCTAGGCTATATAGGTATAGGTATAGTGATAAGGTGTAAGTCAGACTTATACGTGATAAGAAATTGTTCGGGGTCTATTTAATACTTACTTACTACGTCCCAGATTCTTAGAAGTTCAGTTTCCCTTCCCGATCTAGCGGGTGAGCTGCGCTGCTCTAACTCACCCCCAGCTCAGCCTAGCTCAGTTTCATCTCACTCTCGCGCCTAGATTAGGGTGAGTTAGGGGGTGAGTCATAGGTGTGCGCAGGCTGCGCCCAAGGTGAGCCGAAATTAGACTAAGGGATGAAGGAAGGGTGGCGACGGTGGGCGACGGCCTTTGATTTGTTCATGCTATGGGGGCCATAAGCGACTTTCGACAACAGGAAATCCAAACTCTTCTCTCCTTCTCTCCCTAGCTTATGATACTTTAGTTTGTCTCCTCGCGACCTGGAAGAACTACTGATTTGTAGGCCTATAGCTACAGATAGAGATACATCATATCTCTGAAATACTCTCGTCTGCGAAGCCGGCTTTCGCGTGTCTTGCAAGACAATAAGACCAAGTTGAGGTTATCAGAGAAAAGAGCTCCTAGCACGCCACCGTGTGGAAGCAGGGCGTTGAGACACCGCCGAGGTGGCGACGGCCCTCAATAGACTACGCCGAATCCTAGGGGCTATGCAAGAACGAGCTAGTCCCGTTAGGACTTAGAAGAGAAATGCGGACCTTGGCTATCACATATCATCCTCGACATCAGGATTTCTTTCTTTGGCTGGCTATGACTGGATATATATCTACGTTCGCCCTGGTCTATCTGCACTAGTTGAAATCGAGAACCCGCAGTCAACCCGAGAAGGACGTCTGAGTTCGTCTGGAGTGCGGGCGAGAAACGATATCCATCACGGACGCGCAGATCAAGATTGTCGACTCGGTCGTCTTAATATAGGACCTAATCGAAGATATTGTCAGTCGAATGCGGAAACATTCGATCTTAATGCACGCATTGCTTCCTTTCGCTCGGTAGTAGATGGTCGTTAGCAGATATAAATAAATGCCAGCTCAATTCGCTAACGTCCTCAAAGGAAGATCTACATAGCACTTATCATTTTACATAGACTGGATACTACTAGTACTGTAGCATCCATGACCAGGTTACGTCGGTTCATCAGTTCTGGCCGCTCCAGCGCAATTTTGGGGTTACTTAACCAACTTAAAGATAGCGACCGGTGTGACGCGAAAAAGTTGAACAGCGGCAGAGAAGAGCTAGAAAGCCATCAAGTATTGATGCCTATTCGACTACTTAGCACTCTTTAGAATTTTAACACGTGACGATGGAAATTCGTCCTAAATGACCTTCGAACTACTCTCGATAATGTCATTCTAGCGCTCTCTCGATATCACTTCTCTCTGACGAAACGACACTTTTTCTACCGGCCTTAACAGTTAGTATCTAATTAGACTACTTAACGCGCTTCGGAATAATTGCATATAACAACTAAAATCCCTCATAAGATGACCTTCGATAACTCTCGTCGCAATGTGTTCTTTCTTAATATCACCCTTCTGCTAGCATCAGAAGTCCACGGATCCCGGGAAATGGCTCAGGCCGACCATGTTACACCACCGAGATCGCGGGAAGCTGTCGAAGCGCTTTGTGAGCAGAATGTTGAACGAGATGGTTCCGGCGATGGTCTTCTTATGTTCAAAAATTCCAAAGCACGCTAGACTTTGATTGCTGATAATGATGATTTATCTCGGCGTACCCTTCCATTCTCATTGCCTCGCACAATGATGGCCATATCGGTTTCACTAACACAAAAAGTATGTCTTACTATTATTCTCACGCCTTATAAAATGACATAGTAAGTGCCTAAAGGTTCAATTCGTCTATTGATATTCACTATCCGCCGATCAAGGTAAATGACGCGATCTTTGAGCGTTCGGAGACGATTGGTAAGATTATTAGGATCTCGATCGATAGCATTCAATCGTAGCATGTATTTAGCGGCTCTGTCACGCAGGTTAAGAAGATATCCATGAATTATTTAGATGTGCTCGCTAAGGCTATTCGGATTACGGTCAATAGCACTGAGACAAGGATTAAGGCCTCGAAAGCCGTGATCTAGATTATTAACGCTTTGTTTAAGCTCTCCTAGGCGCTCACTAAGGCTATAGGGATTGCGGTCGACGCCGTTAAGGTGATTCTTAAGGTTCTTAAGACGTTCATTTAGACTGCCTAGATCACGATCGATATGGTCGAGACGGGGTCCAAGATTGTCAAAGTCCCGACTGAGAGTATTTACCCTTTGCTCGAGACTCCTTAGGCGTTCGCTAAGACTATTGGGAGTGCGATCAATAGCGTCGAGGCGAACACCAAGAGTGTTAAAGTTCTCTCGCAGACGACCAAATCTTTGGTCCAGGTTCCGAAACGCTCGTTGAGACTATTTGGATTGTGATTAACATTACCTAGGCGTGTACCGAGGCTGGCTGTAGTCTGGTTGAGCGTGTTGAAGTCCAACTCTAGCGCTCTGTAGCGCTCACCTATATTCTGCGTGCGTTTTCAAAATGGACAGCATCATCTTCGAGGATCCTTCCAAACCTCGGATACGCTCTAAGCAGCACGCTCGTGCAGCGCCGGTCAGCTTTTTTACCTCCTTAGGCCGAGAATGCATTCAAGAAGTCAAGCCACAGGCCGTGACGTCAGTTCCAAAACTTAAGCTACACGAACACTCTCACACAAGCGACAAAGATCGTTCTAATAAGCCCGAATGATTTTTAGGCCACTCTGATCGTGTCGACAGTAAAATCGTTGATAGATCACTCTAGAGCCGCGAAGTTTACTAGATTAGAACTCGAAGACTTCACTCTATAATCTATGTTGTAGCTCTCCGCACGATATCAATACTAATAACGGGCGAATAATGAAAGATACTTCTCTTCACGACGACTTCTCTCTCGCCTAGATTGATAAAAACGGCCTCGTTAAGAGCCTTAATGACGATTTGGAAAGTCTCTTTTCCGGTGTTCCGCTAAATTTAGAAGTTTTGAAAACGACTGGGCCCGACGAATATTCTAACGGTTAAGCCTAGAGCTTCTCTTTATGCGCCGCTAAGACCTACGATATTATCATTTCGTCACCAAGCGCTAACGATTCAGTCCGCTCAGAAACTCCTAGCCTGCGGTCGAACTCTGACGCCATTGACCTCACGGTAGAATCGAACTGCCCTCAGCCGAAGCGGATAGCGGTACCGCCAACAAAGCAATGCCTCCCGCCATCGTCGCATCATAAATCAAGGATAGAGATGGTCATTCCAAATTCTCATCTCTCATCGGGCTCACAACTTCCCCTCGCTCAGTCTGCAAACATTATGGTAACACCGAAGGGAACCAGACAACAGACGGTGTCTTCGCGACCTATTGAGCGCGTTAAACGTGGCCGAAAACGACGATATAGGAGTGAATCTGATACTGCCTTATCTGATTCTCGTCGAGTGCGTGTGGAAGCTAACTCCAATGGAAAGCCGTCCCCTACGGAAGGCACTGCCGCGCATTCCTTTCAAAAAGATACTCATCTTCACAAGCCAGGCTTTAAGTACGGAGCTCCTATCGACACCGAGACCTATAACTCTATCCATAGATCAGACAGCGAGCAGGCCCTCGTTGATCGTGGTGCGAGTGTAAACTACGAAGATAAACATGGACCTAATATTCTTCGAGGCAGACTCAGCACGACTCCCACTGTATTGTTAAACGACGAGCCGTCAAATAGCCGCCACAAGCAATATCAACACTGGGACAGATTAAAAAGCTTGAGCGTACAACCTGTGACACCAAGTGACGCCGCCTTCATCACCGCAATTATTGACAGCGCGGCTGAACTTCAGGACTTCTTTCAAGCACCTGCGGCCTGGGCCGTTGCGTGCGGAGTTCAGCCCGATAAGCTGGTAAATATCGCGCTCAAGCCACTTGCCAACCGTTGCTGGCTCCTGACGGCCACTGTATCACGATGTGCTAGTGGCATGGATCTTTTAAGACGAGGTCGGACCCGGAGTAGAGAAAGATGGTCACCCGATCCAGACACGAGTAGCGACTTTTGCTCAAGCGAAGGTGAAAGCGATTCTCGGCCAACGAAGCGAGGCCAGTGGACGAGTGAAGAGAATGACAAGTTGACAAAATCGAGGCGACTCGGTGAAGCGTGGTCCTGGACTTTCGAGAAACTCCCTGAACGATCCGAAGCCGCCGTGCGATCACGGTGGTTCGTGGTGCCAGCACCACGAATGGAAGTGACCAAGACAAGGCCAGTCTAGAGTGTTCTCTTCCGAGGCGGCTTACAATTATTTTAAACTGCAGAATTTACTCGAGATCACTGTGATTATGGAAGTGTAGTTGTGAGCTACATCAAAAATTGCTTTCAAGACTAAGTACAGTACAGATCATAATGGGGAAGAAGTCTTGAGTTCTCTTCCGAACATAAAACCGGACAGCCAAGCTAGAAGCTTTACAAGTATTAGCCATACTGGGTATAGTCGACCATGCGCCTTTATCACGCACGAGCTGGGCATATCATGAATCAGTCTTTCAACCGACTGTAGGTTGGCCTGTAGCCTCATCTTCCACCGAAGTACCTCTCGTTTCGATCGTTGCTCATGATCAATTTGTACTTTACGACGATGTTGTAGTCTTCTCGCACGTGCCGCAGCTTGGTACGCTATATTTCGTTTTCGATTGATGACCCGTTGATAATCCGCACGTTGTCTTTGCTTCTGTGCTTGTAGAAGATCGACTGTTTTGAGACTGGCGGCATCTTCCAGATCTTTGGCAAGCTGAGTTTGTTCTCGCGCGACCATGTGTGATAGAGCAACAGCGGAGAAAGCGGTCATGGCGTGCAAGCACCACGGTTGATTCGCAATTGCCTTGATCTGGAAAGAATGTCAATTAAAATCTATGAGCTGGTCTCATATACAGCTCACTCGTTCTTTCTGTCTTGCAGTGGCGGACGGGCTACGTGCCAAAGCCTGCTGAACTGTGCTCAACACCCTCCCAACGCAGGATGAGTATTCATTTTGTGTGATTCTGTTGATGTGGTTTCGATGAACTGCCGCGTGACGGATTCTGCGTGAGATTTGTAAGTCTACCATGAATTGGTCTCTTCGATCTTGTATGATTCCGCAGTTCATCATAGACTGCCTGTTGTTCAGACAATGGCGAGAAACGTCGTCGATAAGGAGCGTCAGCTCTGCAGCCTGTGGGCAGGGCCATGACCGAGTCGAGAGTATATCTGGGGCCGTTGCCTCACAAAATGTGAACAATGCTTGTTCGAGATCATTTTGCCATTGAGCAAGGAGTAGATGAGTTTTGAGAAAGCTACACAAGTCATGTTAGCTCTCCGAATATGACTAGGTATGGGCACGAACGTACCTGCATCCACCAAAATATTGTGAGACTACCTGAGCCTCAATCTCTGTTCCAGCTGGCATAATGATCACGATAAGTATTGGAGACTCGGATCTTGTTTGAATGATAGTCGAATGCGTTCACTTTCAAAAACTGGGCCTCCTTTTAATATATCGAACTGGCGAAGTACTGCAAGACTTTAGCACTTAAACCAGAAGTCCCCTATCTTCGCGCATTCGATAGTCTTGCAGGAGGTAAGGTGCACGGATCGTTTCGTGATCCTGTTCAGCTTTGATAGAGGATCGAACACTATACGCTCGATAAGGATGAATTGGATCATTGGTTAAGGCTCCCCTTAAAAGAATTCAAGCTAACCTTGCGCCGAACAAACACTCATTTCATTTCATTTCGATCTCGCACTCGCACTCGCACTCGCACTAGCACTGACATAAAATCCATAGATCTATGCATCAATAGACTTTACGTAGCTTCTTAACCCGCATCACATTCTGGTGGTATTCCTGCTCTTTCAAGTCGTTTCTCTGTCGCAGGCTACGCCGGCGACGCGGGTCTTTATTTGCTTGCAGGGATCCCAGAAGCCAAGCTTCATCACTGATTTTGCTTTTCGGGGTCCAGCAAGTATTCCATTTGATCTGATAGAGCGTTACACCAGCCTGTTCCTTTTTCTCGATGATAGCATACACATGAGAAAGAAGGTCGCCACGGCACTCTGCTTGACACTTCCGTGCATGCGGGTCGAAGGCCGATATCCTATCTTAAAGATCGACTAGAGTCATACTGTGGAGGTTCTCTAACTTGATCTCGGCGTTAAGCTCCTTAGCCTTTAACTCAGTCACGGCGTTGGCCGGGACAAAATTCTTTGGGCACATCCATCGATTCTTAGTATCCAATAGATACTCGTACTCTCCATGGTTCTAACAGTATCTCCGAGCGTAGGCTAAGTCATGGTCTTAGAGTCTATCGAAGGAAAGTCCCACAACCTCAGAGTCGAGGGAAGGCAAGCCCGCTGGGCTCCGCGCTCTGGTATCAGGATCTGCCACATTATGGACGGTGGCGACGATGCTAGAATCTGCTGCTAAGCTGTCCGAGGTGAGAGAGCTGTCTGAGACGATAGAGCTGTTTGGGCTGTCTGAGCTGTCTGCATCTTGAGGCGACTCTGGGGTGTCACATTCTGCCATGATTTCTTCAAATGCATCCGCTAACAGTTGAGACGGTTCATGTCTTCCCCTTTTGGACAAAGGTTTCGAAGTCGACAACTGGATAGGGGAAGTGGTTTGGTGGGAGTTGGATCGTGGAACGAGAGGTCGAATTGTCTTGCCGAAGCGAAGAATCGCCTCGAACTTCTTAAAGTCGGGTTTAAGGCATAGTTGAGATAATCGATTGTAGAGCGGTTGATATCTTTCAGAGTGTAATCCAAGGATTAAGAAGGAAGACAAGATGTGGAAGGGCACATTGAGGGTCACGACCGTACTTACACCCATCAGGGATTTTGCCAAGTGCACAGCCTCTGTCCTCGCTTTCGTTAACGACAAGCTCAAATAGGATGGCAGAGCGGCAAGGCGAATCAGGTTGATGAGTAGGGGGAATGATGTCACTTGCTTGTCCATAGCTGCTTCAAGCTGCCTTCTGTCGCTGGCAAGCGGACCTTATTTGACAGAGCTCTGCAGGAAGGTTACACTTCGTAGACAGGAGCTTCACGTAAACGCTCATATTGATCGTGATATTGTCCTGGTGGCTGGCTTGACGAGAGTCGCTGCTTTGAAAGGAGCAAAATAGACCCCAGACTTGTTCCGCTGCGATTGGGAACATCTAGAGCAGTAAACAATTCGGCGTCAGGGTATCTGCGTTGGCCCCCATTGGTACTGTGCCTTGGGCCTTCGGCGGCCTCTTGTGACCCTTTTTGCATCAAAGAATATTCCAGCGAGGTCAAAGCTTTCCTCAGGCAAATCCAGCTAATATCGCTGACGGCTAAGAGCGTTAGACGATAGCTCATTCTTACCGCGCCGTTTTTTCTTTGTCATCCATCTCATCACATGTAGTCATAAAAGGAGTGGCCGAGGATCATCTGCATACTGACAGGCAATCGATGTTGGATCCGAAACGGTGTTTTGACTTGACGAAGTGAGGGTGTTTGAAAGATCGAGCGTCTCGGCTGTCGTTTAGGAGATGAGCCCTGAGATATCTAAAGCAGTGGGATTCGCAAGGACATCTGGGTCTCTCTGGGCTTCAGCAAGTATCGCCATCATTTTCGAAGCAAGGCTTTCATCTTCCTGTCTCCTCAACCTCCCATTTGGAAACACCACTCTCCGAAGCCGATTTATCCAGGGCCGCAGTGGCTCATAATATGAGGTGACATGTTGATTCAAAGTTTCTAGAAAAATGCCCTCATCTGATACCGTACCTAGTTTCAGTTTGGCCAGTTCTTCCATGTCCACGTAGTTCCACTTCTCGAACATGGGCACGACTCTACCGCTCTTTTGGGGTTTGTCGTAATGGATGGATATCCAGAAAAGGACCCAAAAAAACGACTCGTAATCATGCATGGCCGAATGTTTCTCACCCAGCAGTACCCCAATGGCCATGAACGCTCTCGTACCTGTTTTGCCACGCGCTCCTGAAGACCCTTCTCGTTGAATCCGTATCGCAAGGTCGAGATCAATCAGAAACGCTGGCCAAGATCGATTGGCAGGGTCTTCGTTCATCATCAGATTGCCTACCGATATATCGCGTTGAAGGATCCCGGTCTGATATAGAGATTTGGAGCCTATCCTTATTAGCCACTGAATGCAATCCACTGTAGTATCGTTTACCTTTTATACAACCTTCCAACGCGGCCAGCATTGCGGCGCAAGAATTTGCCCGGTAAATAGGTTTTCCGTAGTCAGACACAATAACTCTTCGGTGGACACGGTTCAGGAGGGTGGGACTGATTGTCTTTTTGGTCGGGGAGGTGGAATATATTCGCTTGCCCGCAGGAATTGATGCACTAATAGAGCTGGATAATCTTTTGCGCCCGATGCTGCCTGAAACTTCAAACCTCCGACCTCTATCCGGACTCTTAAGTGAGACTGAGGCGCTCGGCGATAACATCGAGCTCTCTGTTTTCCGACTCTGGCTAAGAAAGTTCGCAGCTTTGGAGATATCTAGCATCTTGCGAACATTAGTCTAGACATCGTCGTCGATAAGACCTACCTGGACTGTTTCATAGTGATAGTATCTGGCCACATTCTCCACTTCTTTCTCTGTTGCCTCTCGCAGTAATTCCCCTTCTTAGTCGCGCTCGGGGTATTGCCACGAATCTTTGATGACGAGAGAAACCTTAGACTCATCGCCTTCTCGATAAGCTTTTCAGCAAGTTGTCGCTCGGCCCACCACAGAGATCCCACGCCTTATTAAGATGTTCAGTACAAGTCGTTCATTTCGGCCATCGCGGGTGATTTTCATAAACCTAACATCATTCGATTTCACAATAGTGGGATCAAATCCCAGCTACTCTTTATCTATCCAGAGAAACCCTAAGATCACTGAGACAAACCGCGCGCCGTCTTTATTGATATCAAATGGCTCCGAAGCAATGCCGCCAACACGATTAAACTCCCATAACCTCATGATCGAACCGCAGAGAGTGAATCCCAATACAAAGCGGCGGCTATCCTAAGCGGCGAGGACCTCTCGAACATATCTCGCTAGATCGAACCATGTCTTGGTGGCCATATCAAATGCGGGATTACTTTTTAGCTCTTCAGGCACAAGAATCTGCGACCAATGGTATACAGCGTCTTCGGCGGCATTGAGGTCATCCACAAAGCCAATGTCTGGCTTGCGATTAGCTCTAGAGCCTTCCAGGGCTTTGTTTGGTCGTATCAGGGGACCTCGTGTTGAGATTGGGGCTAAAACGAGATTTTTGGCGAGGTTCTAGAACAGGTGAACTCGCTGAGCAAACCACTTCAGCACAACCTTTTCTCGAGCATCTTTTGGCCAATCTGTCCAGCCTATGTCCTCTCGATACAAGGGAACATCAGCCTCCTGACATTTGTCAAACATAGCTACAGCATTCTCTTCCAAGTCGGGGATCTTCCCGTAAAACGTTTCGTAGAAACCGGGTATGCCAACATATAGAGGCCCCATCTCTTCCTTTAGCAAGTCATCCATATATTGTCTCTGCTCGGATGAGTTGACAATAGTGCTTGTGCTGTGCATGTAAGGGGTTTGAAGTATATGGGCCTACGGACAAGGTGGTGGCGTAGACTCAGTGAGAGTAGCATAGGCCTTCGCGAACAGAGTTTTGTCCGGGGCTCCGTTAATAACATCTCGCAGGAGAGGAATGATAGAATTGGCGTCAAATTGTTCAGAATCGATCTGGGCGTAGAATCTAGAAAGGTCACCGGAAAAGGACCCTCGACCAGTGTTGGAAGATAGCTTGCGGGAGGCAGGAAGATTTTGAAGGGCGGAAACTAAATCAAGAGCAAGGTTTTTGATATCTGAGCTGGTCAGTAGCGTTATCAGAGAAGGCGGTTTTGGTTATCTCTTTCCCCTATCTCACTAAGGACCTCAGTGGAGGGCGAAACTCCTAGTCTTTGACAAGTTGCGATGAATGAATCGCGAAAGGTGTCGAGGCCGGCCCCGATCGGATTGTCTTGGATGACCTGCGGTCTGAAATGATCCATCACGATATATGCACCACGCCATACCTAAGAATCCGAAAGTCACGCCATAAACGTGTGCGCTGACCAGATTTGATGTTGAATGGGAAGCTTTGGCTACAGGACATTCGCGATTCCTACGTTGCTGATGGGAAAGGCAACTATCCCGAGTCACATGCGGTATTTAAGTCGGCAATATTCTTGGCAGCGGTAAGAAGGCGATTCTGCTGCGAATTTCTGTTGTATCTCTCAGTTACAAGAGTGCACTTCATGATACGTACTGACTGGCTAACTTATAGTAACTCAGCAATTGCAGAGAAGACTATCGAGGACGCGATGGGGGAAATCCGGATATAGCGAAAAAGACACAATACTGTACCTATTTCCTGTCTAACGCAAGAAATCCCTACACGGACGAGGCTTCCTTCGAATCGACTCTCCTGTCGAATGCTGCGTGGATCCATATCTCCAGTCCTCCCGAGTATTGACGTCAGGACGCTGTCAAAGGCAGGGGAATTCGAAACAGTTCTCACATTGCATTGAAGAGATGGAAAAGCTCCTGCGGTGAGAACAGCTAAGGAGACACGTTGAGAGTGGCGGCATTAAATGGAATTTGCGAGGCAAAAAAAGTCGAAGCCATTCTGATGACAAGAATTGGCTTCGAAGGTTCATTGACTCTCAAGAACCTTAAGGTTATCTTGCAGAAGGCTATATGATTGGTTTTGATGCACTTTAGACTAAAAGTTCCTTGTGTACCCGTCTACGTTATTGTACAGTCCCAGAGCTGGCTGGAGCCACGCAATTCCTGCCGTTCCATCCTGTTTGCACTAGTCACAGTCTTACAATTGTCATAGCAGAGTCGATCTTGAAATTCTCCTCTTCACAATGACATTGACGAAAGTTTCAAAGCAACTTGCTGCATTGATATAAATCGCTCTGACCAACACCCATCGATCACCCCCTGAAAAGTAAGTCCACAAGTGTTTGGGAATTCACTTGCGCTGAACTTTGCTTCGGTATACGCCGCTGTCTGGTCGTCATCTAGTCCTGCTGTCTCGATATGATAAGGAGTGATCCCGGTCTCGATCTGATACACCATACACCCAAAAGCGAATATATCGGTTGATTTGCTGACATTCGCCATACTTGATCGACAATAACTCGTCTTGTAAAAGGCAGTCGGCTCGAGACCCCTTATCCCGCAGCCCTCGAAATCAACCCATTTAGCAATACCTTTTACCAGAATAGCGTTATGACAACCAACATCGGCGAAAAGAATATCGCTGCTATGAACATGGCAAAGACCGTCACATAGATCGCGTATGATTCTGAATTTCATGCTTATGTCAAGCCCTTTCCGAAGAACGATCGGAAGTGGAATCCCGCGTTCCAGGACGATTCCACTTGGAGTATCCTTTGGGTCTGAGTATTGATTTGGATAATAAGGTCCGAGATATTTTCCAATGTTTGGGTGCTCTCCGAGAAGAAGATATGCTTCAGCTTCTCTCTGTAGCCGCGCCTTGCGATCATCGGCGTGATAGTGTTTGATAACCTCTGTGGCATTATAGGCTATGACCACTCCGGTAGTTCCTACGTAGCCAGACTCAAGGTCTCCCGAAACATCGTTAAGCGTCTCAAATTCTCTGAGCCAGTTGATATCCTTCGTCGTAGTGGGATTGGCGTGTGTGAGTTCCATATTGCATGACGAAGAATATCAGGGTTGTAAGGGAAAATAGAAATGAAAAGGTAGATGAATGGACGAGGAGATTATGTATGTACGACAAGAGGAGAATATGTATCGATGCTCGAGACGTACGTTCGATCTGGAGGGAATAAACACTAGAAGAGAATCAAATTTTGCAAGCTCAAAACTAAGTAATCACAGCGTCACCGCCTCATGGATAACCGTTGCTCGTAGCATCTGTGGTTGTAGCGGCGTAAGGAATTGATTGACTAACTAAAAATGAAGGAGGGAACTGGCCGCTATATATACGTAAAAGCATGTCAGCCGATGTGGTGGGCGGAGAATTGTATATCCGACCCTTCACGTTAGGATCATACAGCCAGGTGTTTCACGTGACCTCGTTTAGTTTCCTGCCACCTTTTCAGTTGCGGGGAAGATCTTTCTATTGTTGACGCAGTTAGCCGTACTCCGTAGAACTTGACGTACTCCGTAAAGCTAGGGTCAGATCCAGCAAGCTTACATGTATGTAACGTATCGGGCCAAAATCAACACCCGAATCTCGACACAGAGGACACGCACCCCCCCTTCTAGTTTCTCCAAATTGACCAAGGCGTGCGTCAAAAGTAGCGTTTTCGCAGTAGCGATCCCGATTTGCTGCGTTTTCGCAACGTCGATAGAACCGTGTTTCAGCTTTATGGCGCTCGCGTTGACCTTGATTATTTGTTCGCTGACATTGTCTGTATACGGTTGTAGCGGTAGTATAGCTGCACATCTTGCAAAGGGCCAGAAAGGTAGCTGGAAAGGACAGTCAAGTGCTCCGTAGAGAGTTCAGGAATATTAGTGCTTTGTCCGTATAGCACTGGGCTTAGAGAAGACATGTCTACTACATCTTGCGAAGACCGCCATTTTATACTGTTCTCGCATCTACGAAGAACCTTGCAACTTACAGACTTTAAATGGGATGCTGGATCACTCCCAAGTTGATGCTGGTCATAATGCATCGGAAGCACAGGACCTAGTCGTATGTGGCCACGATTGTTAGCCCTTGTATTTGGCCTTTATTCAGCAAAAGGCTAGTAACCCTCATAGGGAAAAGGCTCTGCCTCTCCCTCCCAAAAAAACAACCCTCCAAAAAGTCAACCCCCAAAAAGTCAACCCCCCAAAAAGTCAACCCCCCCAAAAAGTCAACCCCCCCAAAAAGTCAACCCTCCAAAAAGTCAACCCTCCCAAAAAAGTCAAAAAGTTAACCCTCCCAAAGAATCCCCTCGCTCTATCGCTACCTCTCGCCAAGGAAATGCAACAAAGCCCAGATATCAAGAGAATCATTTCGATTCTCACCGGAAGATTTAGTAAAGCATGGGAAAGGACAAATGCTCCCCATGGAATGCTTAAATCTTTAGACAATGTACCGAATCTGGAGCCTGGACATATTGAACGAACCCTCTTGAGTATTGGATTCAAAGCCTGGTTTTCTTATTTCCTTGCGGGGCAGCGCAAAACTTCACATTACTCGGGACATGCTGATGACATATGGGTGCTGGGAGCACTTGAAACTCTCGGTGAGGGAACTCTGCAGGACGTTGCGAGAGCGATTGAACAGACTCCATTCCATCCGACAGTGGAAGACGCAATAATCAAATTGCGCAGACAGCCCAAAAGGAGTTGTAAGTGCTAGTCACGGCTATTAGAATACGACTTCTGACTAACTTTTCAGCTCCTTTGGCTTCAAGAATGGATGAGTTGAACCCTGGCGAAATCCAAGTCAGCTCCGTGGCAGCGCTTCGAGATTCACAGCCACATCCGCCCTCTGTCCCTACAGTTCCACAGAGTACTACACTCAGTACCGTGGCGAACGGTGAATCAGGATCCACAGCGAGGGAGACACCAGGTTTTCAGACGGTCTCAAATCCTCCTGCCAGGTACTTACCTGCGTTGTTTCGGCCCTACATGGTCTCGGCGATCAGGAGGAATGGTGATCGAGCCCATATAGAGATGTCGTTTCCCTATTCTTTCGGTCTTGGGATGGTTTGTATGAGTTTAGCTATTCTACCGAGCAAGGTCGAATTCCTCGCGCTGAAACTCTTTGGCACTCAAGTGGATTCCGAAGGAGAGTTCCGCTACATCGAGCAGGCAAACGGAACGAAACTCCTCATCAAAAACGAAGTTGTGGCACAAGGTGCCCAAGAGGAAGGAATTGTTGGACTTCTTAGCCCTGTGTTTTGCCAAATGCTCGAAGTGAGTCCAGCACGAAAGGCGGAAATAAATCAGGGAATCATTAACACAAGATTTGTGAACATGCAAATACCTGGTGATCTCAGCCAGGATGGAATTCTTACTATCAACATCGGAGAAGGTGAAGCATACCAGGTCAAAGACATACTCTTTAAAACATAAGGAGCTGATTTTCGGCATCATTCCTCCCCTTTCATCCTGCCTCCGTCTCCCATGCATTTCAACATCAAGCCCACCGGAATAATTGCAGATCCTGTCATTTTATCGACCTTTTGTACTTGTACGAATACACCTCCCACTTCTTTTGCCAGCGTCACCTGTTTACAATCACGCCAAAATACTCGTTCGCCAGATCCATGAATGCGATGAGGGGTCTTATGGCTGGTTGCCCAATTTATGGTCGACGGATCGAGGTCTTGAATAGTAATTTCCGCAGGCGGCTAAATGAAATATTAGCCACATGATTTCCACATATAATAACACTTACCATGAGTAAAATCAAATAGCAGCGCGAATGGTCCGGCTCGCGCTTGAGAAAGGTACTCTTGATAGTCGTGGATCTTGGAGGATTGTGTGGAAGTCGAGAAATTATTCTGAAATTGTCGACGTCACCAGGTTATCGTGTAAGACAGGTAGATAGGCCCTAACCGAGTCTGACGGAAAGGTCCAGGAGACGAAGAGTATTCTGGTTAACAAAGTCTTCCGTGACTGAAAATTGAGAGAAAGCATAAGTGACTCTCTCGTGTCAAATGAGGAAGTAATGAGGGGTAGAAATTGGGCAGCAAGGTTAGAGCGCTTTACTACTTTGAGAAAGATTGTGTCGAAGGTGGATTTTATTCCAAGGTGGACTTTTATTCCAAGGTGGACTTTTATTCCAAGGTGGA